>NC_069377.1:68512222-68815833 GCF_021730395.1 Mercenaria mercenaria
GACTTCACACTTTAAGGCACAACAGACTTGTTTCATAACATTTTCAGCGTGTCTATTCGAAGAATAAGTACAGCTATTGCACTTGCGTCAGCATCTGTGTTGGTTAAAGTTTTGTGTAAGTCCAGCAGTTTCTTCATTATGTGAGATATTCAGTTGAAACTTGCTGTACTTGCTTCTGAATTTTCACAACTATGTACCTAGCAAATTTAGCAAAAAAAAAAGAAAGGGTTTTGTGCTTGATTTTTTAGCTCACCTGAGCCAAAGGCTCATGGTGAGCTTTTGTGACCGCTCGTGCGTCGTCCGTACGTCAACATTTTCTAAAAAATCTTCTTGAAAACACTGTGCAGATTTACAACAAACTTCACAGAAATGATCCTTGGGTGGCTGCATTTCAAAATTGTTCAAAGAATTGAATTCCACACAGAACTCTGGTTGCTATGGCAACCGAAAGGAAAAACTTGAAAAATCTTCTTATCCGAAACCACTGTTCCTAGGGCTTTAATATTTGGTATGTAGCATCAGCTAATGGTCCTCTACCAAGACTGTTCAAATTATTCTCCTAGGGTCAAATATGGCCCCGCCCTGGGGGTCACATGGTTTACATAGACATATAGGGAAAATTTTGAAAATCTTCTTGTCCAAGACCTAGGCCTTTGATATTTGGCTTGTGACATCATCTAATGGTCCTCTATAAAAAAATTTCAAATTATGCCCCTGGGGGGAAAAGAGGCCCTGCCCCGAGGGTCCTAAGTTTTACATAGACTTATATAGGAAAAAAACTTTAAAAATCTTCTTTGCTGAAACAATAAGACCTAGGCCTTCGATATTTGGTATGTAGCATTGCCCTGTGGTCCTCTACCAAGATTATTCAAATTATTACCCTTGGGTGAAAAGGGGCCCCGTCCTAGGGGTCCCAAGTTTTACATAGACATAATATATAGGAAAAAACTTTAAAAATCTTCTTGTCTGAAACTACAAGGCCTAGGCCTTTGATATTTGGTATGTTGCATAGCCTAGTGGTCCTCTATCAAGATTATTCAAATTATTATCCTGGGGTGAAAGAGGCTCCGCCCCAGGTGTCCCAAGTTTTAGATAGACTTTAAAAATCTTCTTGCCTGAAACTGCAAGGCCGAGGCTTTTAATATTTGGTATGTAGCATTGCCTAGTGGTCATCTACTGAATCTTCTTCAAAACCACGGCGCAAATTTACACCAAACTTCACAGGAATTATCGTTTGGTGGTCCCCTTTCAAAGTTCTGCAAAGAATTGAATTCAGCCAAAAGGAAAACTTAGTAGGGATGTTTGTCCAGACCAGTAGATGACCCTGAGGGTAAAGGTTATGGTCAAGGTCACCATTATTCAGATGAGCATTATAGGTCCAATATGGCCCTCTTGTTTAATATTTTAGTATCAGTTTGTTCACACAACTGGGAAAAGATTTCAGTGCTTACTTACATTTGACTTTCTTACCTGATGTCATACACTTTGTCAATGTAGCTCACATTACTCAGGTGAGCGATCCAGGGTCATCATGTCCCTCTTGTTTACTAGACTTACTGTATTATTATTATTATTATTATTATTATTATACCAGATTTATATAGCGCCCTTTTCATGATCAATTTCACGTTCAAAGGCGCTTTACATAGTTCAAATGCAGCCACACAGGGTTCATAATTCATCCTCGACTAGTACAGACACAGAGCGATCTGAACAGAGGGACAGAGTATGACAGAGCCCCCACAGAGAGATCAGAAATCAGATACAGGCTTGTCCGGCTAACTTAGCCTAGCTCGTTGCGAATAGACAGCCTGGTTCTTTAACGTGCCCAGTGTATAGCACTGATACACGCAAGGATTGCCTGGGTTCCTGACCAGTACACCTCTAGTTGGGTGGGAAACATTGAAAAGTGTTTCTGAAAATTCCCGAGTAGTAGCCGGGGATCGAACCCCCGACCTCAGGATTGGAAGGCCAGTGTGCAAACCACTGAGCTATCCGTCCACCTGTATGCCAGATCCAGGCTTTATTCTGTATTTTACGAATAAATGACAGTACCCCACCTCTTTGGTTTTTCAGACATGCAAAACTGTCTTAATTTATCTTGTTTTGTAAAGTAAATATGTATTTGTTTGTAGATACTTGTCATCCTTTCACTGGAAGTATAAATTATGTTGCTTTGCACACCTAGAAGTGTGCCATACAATGATATTGATTTATTCCACACCAGGCCCCGTGTTCACAAAACATTTTTCGATCTCAGCTGAGTCTGAGTTTGAAATTTTAATTTCAGTTTTACTAAAACTTCAAGGTTAAATTTCAAATGAGACTGACCATCAATACCGAATAATCACTTTAAAATAGTTACAAACTTATAATTTAGTCTTAAACATGCTAATTGGATATAAAAGAGAAATTAAGTTTCATTATTAAACTCAGCTGAGACTGAAAATGTTTTGTGAACACGGGGCCAGGTCCCGTATCCTGTTATATTGGTCTCTTGCTGCTCATATATAAATTCAGTGCAAATTTGTTTTTATATTTGGTAACATATGCAATAAGTGTATAGCATTTACTTCTTTTCTTGTGATTTTGTATCAGTTATATAGATCCTATATGTATTGATTAAGTACTTCAAATAATTTGTTGCATTTTGCTGTTGTATGAAGTAAACATCATTTCCTGTTTACACCTAATGAAAACCTTGTGATGGAAAAGTCATGTATTTATTAGTTAAATGCAGTTACATATCTACAGTTTTGGAGTTTACTTCTGCATTCCGTCTTGTTACTTTTTGGGGATGTTTTAACTGGATTGAGGGTAAGCTTGTTTTAACAGAGAGATTCTTGCGCTCACTTGCTGTTAAAACAGTGTTCCATGGCAAAGTGTAAATTTATTACGTTCCCAAAATGGATAATTTAAAGGGAAATGATGTAACATGATAAAACAATGTAGACATTCCTGCACATTTCATGGAATGATGTTGAGGGACAATATATTCATTTAATAGTGTTTATGTTTTTTATGCTAGAATAGCATAAGTGCATGTTTATTTCATGTTATAACATTTTCTGAGTCCCTTAGGATACGTTGGCACCAACCAATCCCTTGGGATTCTAAAGATGAAGATAACATGAAAAAA
Source organism: Mercenaria mercenaria (assembly GCF_021730395.1). Classification (NCBI taxonomy): domain Eukaryota; kingdom Metazoa; phylum Mollusca; class Bivalvia; order Venerida; family Veneridae; genus Mercenaria; species Mercenaria mercenaria. The sequence continues at coordinate 68,515,362 of NC_069377.1, forward strand.
CATGCATTATCCCTACATTCCTTATATATAAGTAGAATATTAGTTGCCCAATACTGAAGGAAAATTTCATAACTTTATCGATTGTTTTCCATCTATCAATTTTGCTTTAACTGAAGGTTTGTTTGATTCATACACCTTTGTTTTAATCAATAGATTGATGCTAGAAGTGATAGATCAGGGGAGGTAATTTTCAAGGACAACTTTCCAAATGCAGTAGCTGGAGTTGTACAGGTTTGTCTCCCTTCTGTTAAATGTTAGGGGAAGACTTATGTCTTTTTCTGTTCTTACCAGTTTCAAATATAGATGTCATTGATATGAAATAAGTTTTGATTAACACTGTGAAGTTATTTAATTTCATGTGCATGAAATTTTGTGGTTTTTGACCAAACTGGCCATTTCTTGAAAATATGATTTGGTGGAATTCAGTATTTTAACATAAAAAGAGTGAAAATTTTACTTCTTTGTTGGGATTTAATTTCGTGGATTGACTGGGCCATGAAATCCACAGACATAACTCCCTTATGAATATTAATAATTTCACAGTAAGATAAATCTAATATTGCTAATATTTGATTTATAAGAAGTGAAAGAAGCTGAGGGTATACAGTATAAGCAGTTAAATTGGTGTCTGCCAACAGTATAGTATCTGTGGAATAAGTGATGATTTCTTTAAAATGAAGCATGGAAAGTGCAGGATCATCTCAACATCATCACTAATGGAAGAACAGCATTCCATGATTATTACTTGTAGTCATCTTTTCATCAGTTTCTACCAGTAGATTTTACTTGCTTCTCTAACTGATCTATGGTTCAGCTGAAAGATATTTTAGATATTTTACAATTTAAACCTCTTCTCTTTTTACACCAGGGAGATTACAGACAGGATGGAGGACAACAACTGATCTGTGTATCAACAGAAGGAGAAGGTATCAGTATCGAGTTATTCATTCATTTAGTCAGACTGACAATTAGTTACATGTTCCAGTACATGTATTTCTGATTTTAGTATTAGAGGAAGTTGTCTGAAGTGGAAAATCAACATTTTCTTTAAACATCATCACTGATACTTAATAAAATCATAAAAATCACTTGAGTGGTTGTACATTTGCATTGAATGTTGTTTTTAGCTTTGTTTTCATTGGACTCAGTGTTCTATATTTCTAGCAAGTTTTCTCTTTTAAAAACTTAAAAAGAATACTGAATTGAGGTGTTCATATTTTTGTCATGTTTTATTTCCCTGGTGCATAAGAGAGTTACACACTTATTTGACAGGAGTATGTGTATTTCAGTGCGAGGTTACAATGCAGCCTCAGAGGAATTGAGAGGAAACTTGATGGACACAAACATGGAACAGGAGACAATCCGAGATCTCAGCCAGAGAAAACAGGTAATACATGTGAAGTATTGTCCAAACTTGTGTACTTTCCTCACAGTGTCTGAGAATCAGATTACTTACAACTGTAAGACTAAGAGGAAATGTACTTCAACCATTACTAGATATTTGACAGAGCAAATAAAGGGGGTAACCTTGTGTAAACAACTTGCCCCTTCCCCACCCCCACCCCCTACCCCCATCCCTCCAAAAAATAAAAATCAGTTCACATTTTCTGTTTGTGTGTTGTTTCTGTTGTCATGATACTTTGAAATTATTATTATGAAATTTTAATCAGATGTATAAATTAAAGTCATATTTTCTGTAACACTTCTTAACATTTTGAATGCACAAAGTTATGTTCCAACAAACCAGCTGTTTTGATAAAAGTACAACATTTTATAGCAGTGTTAAATAAATGTTTCTATTTAAATTCAAGAATTCTGTCTAGCTAGCTATACAAAATGTTAATGGTTTTAAGCTGGTCACATTGTGTGAAAGAAATATGCCAGGAGTGGTGTCCTCTTTAGTCATTGATGAGTAAAGGGGATAAGTTTCATACAACTTTTATACTGATAGAGAGAATACATTATCTAAGAAAAAATCAACAACTAAATACATGTACATATTTTTGGATGCATCAGCCAAACATAAATGGGCTTCCACTGGATAAATAATCTTTGTCAGAACATTGCTTTGTCAGATTCTGTTTGAGGCAATCTGTTTTTATTTCTGTTACTTTCATGTATAAGCAGCTTTGTATATGTACAATTTTATACAATTTATATTGACAGAACCTTATGCTTGAGTTGAGAAACTATGAAGAGAATCAGAAGGCGGGTGTGGCAGCATCAGGTGTTCTCAGTGCACGTGCACAGCAGGCTGGGGGAGGTCCTGTATCTGCTGACAGACCTTTCCCAGCAGGTGTTGAATACGAGCAGTCAGAGATGGGAGTCATACCTGTAAGTACAACATACCACAGCTACTTTGTATGTCCACATAAATTCTTAGATTAATACACTTTTTAAAGAACAGAGAGTAGCCCATGGAAGAAGAGGCTTAAATATGCTGATGATGCTATTGTCCAAGTACATTGTTAACACACAACAATACCAAATAAAATCCAGCGGGACATAGATAGCTTAGTAGGCGGTGCCTAATAGGGAGTTAAACTTCAAAGGAAAGTAGTGCTGTAGTATATCTGAGATTTATGCACACTTTAGAGCAAGTTAACTGACATGGTAAACCAATATCAAAATCATTGTTTCATTTGGCTACTAGCTCACATTGGTATTTACATCGAAGTGCTCTGCTGTCAGTTTTAAGTATTGAATTAAGAGATTCATCCAAAAGTTTCAAAGTATATTATATGCTGGATGCTTATACCAGTCATCAAGAAGGGATCCAGTGAATACATTAATCTGTTAGTTGGGTCTTTCACCAGCATTAAAAGCTGCTGAAGTCTAAAATTGTTTTGAATATATTGTGTCATTGTAACTTAAAACATAACTTCTGTTTGATAATGATTAGCTGTAATAATTCCTTTCCAGGCTTCTACCCAGTTACAGACTACCCTATCAGTGAACCCAGGAGATGAAAAAAATCCTGTAAGATTTACAGTTTCATTACATTGCCAATATTTTCTGTTATGTGTTGTTTGTGTTTTTCTTTATAATCAGTTAATTAAATTTGTAGCTAATATCTTGTTTACAGTATGCAAGAAGATTTATATATTAACAATTACACTGTTCTGTTATATGAGAATTATAAACTGTGTTCAGGGTTACCTCTAGTAGCCAAAAGCCTGGGATTTAAGTAGTTTCTGTGGTGGATATTTTAAATAGAAGACACTTCTTCCTATCAGTTTATAAATTTTTGTTTTTCAAGTGATTTACTTTAGTGGGATTTCATTGTACCAGATAATACATTTCTAATTTCAGGCTCATGTAGAGTTGATAGTAGCAACAACAAATGGTAAGTTCACGGTTATGTTTGAAATATGCTGTGGATACATCAAGTTATCATTCACAACTATCAAGTATTAGCATTTCTAGGTAGGACAGTGTTTGCCAAGAATTTTTTGGACCGCTGATATTTTTTACAGTAACATGTAGCTGTTTATCAAGTAATTTCATTTTTGCCTGGTACATGTATTCAGTTTTTGTCAGGTCTTGAAATTTAAGTAGTCACTGCTGATATATAAGCTTATAACTTACTTTAATACTTTACAGATACAGTTGTTAGAGCAGTCCTTATATTTGCTGAAGGAATATTTGAAGGAGAAAGTCATGTTGTGTGAGTAGATGTTTTCCTTCAGATTGCTTTAAATATATTTTATTTTTTGATTTGTTGGACCAGTACATGTGTTAAGAAAGGCTTACTATAGGTGGAATTTAAACTCTCACGCTTAGTAATGTGATAACTGATCTAATAAGGTTCTTTGATGGTCTTGAGAACAAAATCACATTTAAACAGTTGCTATTTTTTTTTTTCATGCTTAAAGATACAGAGGAAAGTTCAAGTGTATAATTGAACTATCTTTCAGAGGTGAACACCAGATGCAATATTTTCACTAATAACATATCTATGGGTAAAAATGTAAGATAAGGTGTTCACAAGTGAAAGTGAAGTTGATGTTTCACGTTAAACAAACACGTTTTCTTTTTACTTTTATGTTTTCACTAATTTATACCTATTTTAAATTTCTTACCATTTAAAAATATATTTAATCCTCTGATATTTTAATAATTTACTGAAAAAACATGAAAATTAATTGTTTCTTATATGATATTTTCAGACATCCAAATGCTAGTGCATTGAGCAACTGTGTACGGGTACCTATAGTGCCACCTAAAGATATTCCAGTTGATCTACATATAAAAGCTTTTATTGGATATAGGAATTGGTAAGTTTGAAGTCTGAAGAGCTTTTAAAAGCCAAGTGAGCGAGAAAAAAGTCTGGGTCAATCATAACATGTTATAAAATTAATTAGCAGACCAGTCTAAGACTCAGGCATGGGATTGGATCATTCTGAGCTCATCTTTGAAATTGGCTGTTAAATGGGAAAGCTACATTCTGAGACTAATCCCCAAATATATTTTTATAACCTTGGAGCAAGTGAACTTTTTTTGCAGAGATCCTTCTGGAAAAATGCTGTTGATATTTGATTTCTTTTGAATTACAACTGAAAGCTGACATTTTGATTGAAAACTTATAAAATCTGTTTGTATTATGTGAACACCCGTGGTGGCGGGTGGGCGGTCTGCATCCAAAAGCATGTCCGCTCTCTAAGTCGAACAGTTTTCATCCGATCTTCACTAAACTTCGTGACAATGTTTGTGAGCATAATATCTCGGCCAAGTTCGATAACCAGCAAAATCGCCCCAGGCACTTGGATTATGGCCCTTGAATTACATAACTGAATATTTAGACGGGTGTATTTTGTGACAGTCTGGCACTCTTGTTAATCTTTTTAAATGACGAGAAATTTGACATTGTTCAACTTTTAGATTAAGCCGATTTATGTTACATGGAAGCTTTCGCAACTATATGTGATTACTGCTTCTTCGAATTTTTATCACTGTGCCTCACATTTTAAGACTTAATACTTAGACATTTTAAGGAATAGCTGTTGAAATGAGCCGTTTACTGCTTTTAAAAGAAGCGTCTTCTGTCTGTTTGATGTATATCTGTTTTGCTACTTTCAGCTCGCAGTACCATGTATTTGAGTTAACAAGACAGTTACCACGGTTTTCTATGTATATATTGTGTGGTGAAGATCAGGAAGAGGCAAAGGGCACGTGTACATTCCAAGTTAACGAGAGGGTTCAAAGGGTAAGTGTCCTGTATCTCATGTCAGAATTTAAATATCTTCAGACCTGCAACCCCCTTTGACGAAGAGAGGTTGTATTGTTTTGTTCATTGTCAGTTGGTCATAAATGAGTATAAAATGTTTGGACCTACAGTGGTCAAACTTCATAGGGTGATTGCCTGAGTCAGTAGATGATGTGTATTTATTTCAGGGTCGTAGAGAAAAAGTAGAGGTCACAATAATCTTGAGACGGAAAATTGTTTCCACTCAATAACTAATACACACACTTTGGTCTGCAGTCATCAGATTTCATACAAAGATAATGGCCTTTGATCAGTAGATGATCTTTTTGCTTCGAGTGTCAGGTCAAAGATAAAGATCACATACACTTCAACACTGGAAATGATTACTACCCAATTAAAGCTCATGGGATGATTGCAAATGGTAATTAGATGACCCTAGTATTTTATGGGTCAGTAGGTCAAAGTTCAAGGTCACATGGAAATTTGAGACTGAAAACAGTTCCTGATCAGTGTATGGAGAACTTTTGGGCTTATAGCTAAATTTTATGGGGTGATACCTTGGGTTTAGTACCTAAAGGGTTAATGTCACAGTGACGTCAAGATTAAAAATTGTTTCAGGAGTCTCCATAGCAAAGTGGTTGTTGACTTTGAATCACTTGCCCAGCGTGAGGAAGAGGAAGCCATCTATTTGGCTTATGGAAGGTTGGACGTTCTATCCAGGTGTAGGCCTTAGTTTGAAATAGTACCTGGAGGGTTGCCTGGGGTCTTTCTATACTATCAATAGCTGGAAAGTCTTCATATAACAGAAAGATATGTTGTTGTGATGTTAAAAGCCAACAAAAATCAAATGAAATGGGTCTCAAATCAATTATAATGTACTGGAGAATACTTGGGTGTGTGGCTTTCAGGATGATTGCCTATAGTCAGTAGATGTCCCCTATTGTTTATAGTTTATTTGGCCAAACTGACAAAGGTCAACCCCACACCAGATAAAATTTAGTACCCAGTCAACTGACAGGTCATCAAAAGGGGCCCCTGGTGGGACTAGAAAATGTCTTTGACATAGCCGGAATTCTGAGATAAGCGAGTTCAAGAGATCAAGTTTCAACTGTTTAAAGAAATGTCCTGAAAATGTCAGTGTGGACTTAACATGTTAACTGACACATGTACAACATGTCTATAAACTGTTGTTTGTATTTACAGATTGTGATGTGGATCAACCAGAACTTCCTGTTACAGGAAGATGTTCAGGTGGATGCTAATGGCTGTATCAACTTTGCTTTTTTGTCGTTACGAGCGACTGGGCCATTCCACTTCAAAATGGACACTTCTGGAACTGTAAGAACTTTCATCATTCAGTTTAAAACCCTTTATTTTATAAGCTTTGTAAATTGATCTGAAAATAACTATTATTCCGAAAGAATTTGTGAATTAGATTCTGCTGATTGGGTATTTTGTCACAAAACAGCATTAAACAATACTAGTAACCCTCTGTAGAACTTAGCACTTGTTAACCACCTAATAAAACATTGTGTTACTGACAGAGATAAGACAAATGCAAATTAGTCTAGATATTCTTCAGGTAATGCAGTTTTTAAATTAACTATAGCAACGATATTGTATTAACTTAATCAGCATCAGCATATCCTTGAGTAATGAATATTTAGCTGCTGAAACTAAAGTCTTGACTAAGTGGTAAATTCTATTTTGATGTTAAGCTGCAATATTTGTGTGTAACTACCGATTAACATGATTATCAAAAGAAATATATTGGACTTTTTTGTTGTGGAGTTATGGTTACTGGCTTGTTATTACTTGCCCCACACTGCTATGGGTTTGTGCTTTGCTTGGGTTGCCATACAATGAAGCCATAAAGCTGGATTTAGGAAGATTGACATTTCTACCAATGTGCCAGCTCATATATAAGACCCTTACCCTGCTGAAAAGTTGCTGTCTGACATCAGCTGTGTTGGTGTGGCTATAAAACCATACAGAATAAACAAGATAAACAATGGATCGATTAGAAAATGAGGATTGGTGAAGAATGTAAATTACGTGATACTTTTTAGCTCACCTGTCACGAAGTGACAAGGTGAGCTATTGTGATCTAAAAAAATCTTCTTCTTGAAAACCACTGGGCAGAACTACACCAAACTTCACAGGAATGATCCTTGGGTGGCCCCCTTTCAAAATTGTTCAAAGAATTGAATTCCATACAGAACTCTGGTTGCCATGGCAACCGAATGAAAAACTTTAAAAATCTTCTTGTCCAAAGCCACAGGGCCTAGGGCTTTGATATCTGGTGTGTAGCATCATCTAATGGTCCTCTACCAAAATTGTTCAAATTATCCCCCTAGGGTCAAATATGGCCCCGCCTCAGGGGGTCACATGGTTTATATAGACTTATATAGGGAAAACTTTGAAAATCTTCTTGTACAAAACCACATGGCCTAGGGCTTTGATATTTGGTATGTAGCATCATCTAGTGGTCCTCTACCAAGATTTTTCAAATTATCCCCCTAGGGTCAAATATAGCCCCGCCCCGGGGGTCCCAAGTTTTACATAGACTTACATAGGAAAAAAAGTTTAAAAATCTTCTTGTCTGAAACCACAACACTTAGACCTTTGATATTTGGTTTGTAGCATTGTCTTATGGGCCTCAACCAAAATTGTTCAAATTGTACCCCTTGGGTGAAAAGAGGCCTGCCCTGGAGGTCCCAAGTTTTATATAGACTTATATAGGAAAAAGCTTTAAAAATCTTTATGTCTGAAACCATACGAACTAGGCTTTTGATATTTGGTATGATGCATTGTCTAGTAGTCCTCTACCAAAATTGTTCAAATTATGCCCCTGAGGTTAAAAGAGGCCCCGCCCTGGGGTCATTTAGTTATTGTGTGAGTTATATAGGAAAAATACTTAAAAAATCATCTGATCCTATTTCCAAGACTGTTTAATTATAATTACCTGATGACCCCAAGTAATATGATGTCACTTGACTGTGACCTTGACCTACTTTCTTGTTTTTAGCTCACCTGAGCAATGCTCAGGTGAGTTTCTCTGATCACTCGATGTCCGGCGTCCGTCGTCTGTCTGTCGTCTGTCGTCTGTCAACATTTAGCTTGTGTATGCGATAGAGGCTGTATTTTTCAATTAATCTTCATGAATTTTGGTCAGAATGATTGCCTTGATGAAATCTAGGCCGAGTTGGAAAATGGGTCATCTCGGGTCAAAAATTAGGTCACTAGGTCAAATCAAAGAAAAACCTTGTGTATGCGATAGAGGCTGTATTTTTCAATTGATCTTCATGAATATTGGTCAGAATGATAACCTTGATGAAATCTAGGCCGAGTTTGAAAATGGGTCATCTCGGGTCAAAAACTAGGTCACTAGGTCAAATCAAAGAAAAACCTTGTGTATGCGATAGAGGCTGTATTTTTCAATTGATCTTCATGAATATTGGTCAGAATGATAACCTTGATGAAATCTAGGCCGAGTTGGAAAATGGGTCATCTCGGGTCAAAAACTAGGTCACTAGGTCAAATCAAAGAAAAACCTTGTGTATGCGATAGAGGCTGTATTTTTCATTTGATCTTCATGAATTTTGGTCAGAATGATTGCCTTGATGAAATCTAGGCCGAGTTAGAAAATGGGTCATCTCGGGTCAAAAACTAGGTCACTAGGTCAAATCAAAGAAAAACCTTGTGTATGCGATAGAGGCTGTATTTTTCATTTGATCTTCATGAATATTGGTCAGAATGATTGCCTTGATGAAATCTAGGCCGAGTTCGAAAATGGGTCATCTTGGGTGAAAAGCTAGGTCACTAGGTCAAATCAAAGAAAAACCTTGTGTATGCAATAGAGGCTGTATTTTTCAATTATTCTTCATGAATATTGGTCAGAATGATAATCTTGATGAAATCTAGGCCGAGTTCGAAAATGGGTCATCTCGGGTTAAAAACTAGGTCACTAGGTCAAATCAAAGAAAAACCTTGTGTATGCGATAGAGGCGGTATTTTTCAATTGATCTTCATGAATTTTGGTCAGAATGATTGCCTTGATGAAATCTAGGCCAAGTTCGAAAATGGGTCATCTCGGGTCAAAAACTAGGTCACTAGGTCAGATCAAGGAAAAACCTTGTGTATGCGATAGAGGCTGTATTTTTCAACTGATCTTCATGAAATTTAGCCAGAATGATTACCTTGATAAAATCTAGGCCGAGTTTGAAAATGGGTCATCTGGGGTCAAAAACTAGGTCACTAGGTCAAATCGAAGAAAAACATTGTGTATGCAATAGAGGATGTAGTTTTCAATTGATCTTCATGAAAGTTGGTCAGAGTGATTGCCTTGATGAAATCTAGGTCGAGTTTGAATATGGGTCATCTGAGGTCAAAAACAAGGTCACTAGGTCAAATTAAAGAAAAATCTTGTGTATGCGATAGAGACTGTTTTTTTCAACTGATTTTTATGAAATTTGGTCAGGATGATTGCCTTAATGAAATCTAGGTCGAATTTGAATATGGGTCATCTGAGGTCAAAAACTAGGTCACTTTGTCAAATCAAAGAAAAAACTTATGTATGTGATAGAGGCTGTATTTTTCAATTGATCTTCATGAATTTTGGTCAGAATGATTGCCTTGATAAAATCTAGGTCGAGTTTGAACATTGGTCATCTAGGGTCAAAATCATATCTAAGAAAATGCTTGTTTTATCACAAGAGACCAATTTTTAGGTCCAATCTTAATGAAAATTGGTCAGAATGTTTGTTTCCATGAAATCACTAGGTCAAACATGTTTTACACTGTTATGGTGTGTTTCTTAGGTGAGCGACCTAGGGCCATCTTGGCCCTCTTGTTTAAGATACATCCTTGAAATTTTGATGACATTCACAGTTTTGCACACAAATCGTAGAACTGAATTTCATTGACCATGAATGTGACCTACTGACTTTCTTAATATTTTATCATCAATTTGACAATTGAAACATGTAGCTCATATTACTCAGGTGAGCGATCCAGGGTCATCATGACCCTCTTGTTTCTAGAAATGTACTACTGATTGTTAATTAATGTATTTTGCATCATTTACATTGTTACAGATCATATTAAAGACAGATGACATGGATTTGGCCGGTGATGTGGTACAAGCACTTGCTAACTTTCTCAATCTAGATGATCTACATACAACTATAGACTATCCAGATGAAATGGAGAGACTTAGAGAAGTTCTTGTTAAGGTCTGTAATGTAATACATGTATAATATTATATAGGGAAAGATCTTTTGCGAACCTTGGAAAGTTCCTGAAAACACAAATCAAGAGATCAAGAAAAGTCTTTTAATTAAACAAAACCAAACTATTTCTCTGAGATGATCAAATCTATTTATTTCACTGAGCATATGCTCACTCTACTTTGATAATGTAGTGAAATATACTTATTTAAAATTTTAACACAAATTTATGTTTAAGTAATAAGTTGTCATTCAAAGAACTAGGCATCTAGCCAGTCAGTTGTAAAACTTATGTAAATAAATTTGGCCTACTTATACATTATATGGTGTGGTTATTTAACACGTATGTTCATAGATGGTATATTGTTAATGCTTGTTAGATGAGAGTATGAATCAGTCTGAGTGTTACGAGGTTAACAAACTCATTATAACAGCATTGTTATACAGGTAGATGAGTATCATGCAGTAAGACAGAAGTTGACAGCAGAGATGGCCGATCATTCTAACTTGATACGTAGTCTTGTAGTCCGAGCTGAAGATGCTAGACTTATGGGCGATATGTAAGTTTTGAAATCACTGTTGTAATGTCTTAGGATACATTTTAGATGATTCTTAGTCTTTTAATAGTTGATGAGTGATCAGTGCCTTTAGAACCCAGTTAAAAATATGAACAGGTAGTTTATAGTTTAAAATGTATTTGTTTGACTTATTAAATCCATCAAATTACACAAAACAGTATCTTTTAAAGTAAAATGGTCTGATTTTAAGAACTGATATCAAAACTCTTTCAAAGGGCATGCCTCTAGATTTATATAATTTTTATTTTTAAACAAATTTTGTGTTTTGGTAAATGTTAACAAAATGGAAGAACACAAAGATTCAGTATCTATTAACAAAATCTCTCAAGTAGTCCGAACAGTTCGCAGTAATATATCAAATGCATTAGTCTTGTAAAAAATATTTGTAATATAGAAAGAAGTTAGTTAATTGCATCATACTGAGAAAACTTTCAGCTGAAATAGTATTTATTTATGATTTTTAGCTCATCTGATTTTTTGAAAAAAAATGATGAGTTATTGTCATCACTTGAGCGGTTGTCGGCGTCGGCGTCGGCGTCTGCGTCGGCGTTGCCTGGTTAAGTTTTATGTTTAGGTCAGCTTTTCTCCTAAACTATCAAAGCTATTGCTTTGAAACTTGGAATACTTGTTCACCATCATAAGCTGACCCTGTATAGCAAGAAACATAACTCCATCTTGCTTTTTGCAAGATTTATGGCCCCTTTTGTACTTAGAAAATATCAGATTTCTTGGTTAAGTTTTATGTTTAGGTCAACTTTTCTCCTAAACTATCAAAGCTATTGCTTTGAAACTTGGAATACTTGTTCACCATCATAAGCAGACCCTGTACATCAAGAAACATAACTCCATCTTGCTTTTTGCAAGATTTATTGCCCCTTTTGGACTTAGAAAATCAGTTTTCTTGGTTAAGTTTTATGTTTAGGTCAGCTTTTATCCTAAACTATCAAAGCTATTGCTTTAAAACTTGCAACACTTGTTCACCATCATAAGTTGACCCTGTATAGCAAGAAACATAACTCCGTCCTGCTTTTTGCAAGATTTATGGCCCCTTTTGGACTTAGAAAATATCAGATTTCTTGGTTAAGTTTTATGTTTAGGTCAACTTTTTCTCTTAAAGTATCAAAGCTATTGCTTTGAAACTTGCAACACTTGTTCACCATCATAAGCTGACCCTGTACAGCAAGCAGCATAACTCCATCCTGCTTTTTGCAATAATTATTGCCCCTTTTGGACTTAGAAAATCATTTTCTTGGTTGAGTATTATGTTTAAGTCAACTTTTCTCATAAACTATCAAACCTATTGCTTTAAAACTTGCAACAGTTTTTCACCATCATAAGTGGACACTGTACATCAAGAAACATAACTCTATCCTGCTTTTTGCAAGAATGATGGCCCTTTTTAGACTTAGAAAATCATGGGTAGGACAATATTTCTATTACACAAAAAAAATCAGATGAGCGTCAGCACCCGCAAGGCGGTGCTCTTGTTGATAGATTATAGCAACTTCCATCTTGAAATTTCTGTGTACACCAGGAGGGTACTCCCTACAGGCCTTCCGGCATTCCTACTTTTTTCTACTTTTTGATGAAAACCTCTTACTTCTCCTACTTGTTTGCTTGACATAAAAAGGAAAAGAATAAACAGCTTTTCAGTAGTTATATTTGCAGATGATGGACTCTTTATGTGTTGCTGGCAGTTTCTAGGGCCATTTGGTGCCTCCTGCAATACATTGCCTCATATTAATGTACCTATAATCCTACCAAACCATATGGGCATACTGATTCAAGCACAGAAACTGCCAGTCAAGACATCTGGCATCATCATTTTTAGTTGCCAATGTACAGGCCCAGATCCAGGGCCGGGCCGAGGGGACTCGTGCATCCCCCAGTTGGCTGAGAAGTGACCTATACTCATCAAAGATGCACCCTACTATTATGGCAAAGGAATATTTTTTCTCAAAATTAGGAGCCAGAAAACACCAGAGGCCACCATTTCATACCTGTATTTCAAAGTTTTCCAGGGGGAGGGCCCCTGACACCCCAGCCCCCAATCAAGAGGGGAGTAACTCCTCCATTACCTCAATTTTTAGACCTAAAAATGCACCAGAGGCCACCATTTCATGTCTGTATTTCAAAAATTTCCAGGGATGAGCCCCCCCCCCCCCCTCCCACCTAAAATGAGGGAAATACAACCACCAGTTTATGCACCAGAGGCCACCATTTCATACCTGTATTTCAAAAATTTTCCAGGGGGAGATCCCCTCTGACCCCCCTTACATTTGCAAAGGCACCCCTCCAATACCTACCCACTCTCAGCTCTCGCTATGCGCCTCGGTGGTGACCTCTTCGTTCTAGACTGACCTGGTGTAGGTGCAGTTTTAACAGCTATTAAGGTGAACATTGCAAATTTTATGTTAATAACCTCCTACCTTTTTGTCCGCAAACCTCCTGTTTTTTCCTACTTTTTTGTGTAGGGACCTCCTACTTTTCTCCTACATTTTTGCAAGCCCATGCTGGAAGGCCTGTCCCTATAAGCAAAATGTCAGTGGGTCTCGGCTGGGGAAATTGAAAATGCTGAGAAGCAGGGAATTTTGTTTTTAGCTTATAGCATTACAAGTTAAAACATTAATATATAATCTACATGTAACATGTTTGTGACATTTATTACCCAACTGTTTGTTTACAACTTCTAAAATTGCATTTCAAATTTTAACAAATGTCAGTCAGTTCAAAATATTTTGGTTACATTCCTTACTTTCCAATTGTAAACAACCAACAGCAGTGAGATAGTTTCTGGTTTACCAAGTACTGTTCACCGTTATTTAATTTTGTATAAATTCAATAAGGAAATTGACCTTTTCCTTATTATCAAAGGTAACATAAAATTTTAGGTTACATTCTTGAAAGTTTATTAGTTAAACATGGATATTAAGTGTAAACATTCTGTAGGAATGTCACTGCTGTGTTTCTTACGTACAGGGCCTTGACATTTTTATGTATATATCCTGTGAAATCAGTTACATTCATAGGGGAGTAATTATGTCTCCCACCACACAGTGGTGTGGGAGACATATTGATATACTCCTGTCTGTGTGTGTGCGTGTCTGTCTGTCTGTCTGTCTGTCACAAATCTTGCCCGCACTCTTAAGTCAAACAGTTCTCATCCCATCTTCACCAAACTTGAACAAAATGTGTTTGGCAATAAGTCCTTGGCCAAGTTCGATAACTAGCCAAATCAGCTCAGGCACTTCGGAATTATGGCCCTTGAATTACCGAAAATACTGATGCCAGTGATACAGGTCTTGATGCATGGTTGACTCAGATACATAATGAAAGGCCATTTACTCCAAAACTTACTCCAAAGCTATCAAAGGTATATTTTCTGTGAGTAAACAGTATATAAAGACAGACTTACTATTCAGGTGATTGGGCAGTTGTGGGAGACATGCGCTTTTCTCAAAAGCAGCTCTAGTTCTTGATGATTTCATGGTTGAGTTAATCGTGAAATTTTATACCAACAAATAAGTAAAATTCCCATTCATTCTATGATGAAAAAGTGAAAGCCATGAAATCATATCGCCATAAAACAGCAGTTTTGACAAAAAAAGACAAGGAATTATGTGCCCACAAATTAAGTGATTTCACAATGTATGTTATGTAATACACAGTAACTGTGACCTTTTATTATATAATCAGGGGTAACATGAAGAAAGGTTATACAGAGTTATACAACATGAATCGTGACTTGATCAATGGGTACAAGATACGGTGTGGCAATCATCAAGAGTTGTTGGCAGCTCTCAAACAAGTCAATCTCATCATACAGAAAGCAGGCAGAATGAGAGGTATACAACTACAAACATATTTATTTTGTTATACATAACTTTTTAAGTTCAAGGTCACATTGGCCAGGAACAGGTAAACAGTTTCTGGACGATAACTTGAGAACGCTTGGGACAAGGGTCATAAAAGATGATAGAGAGGTTCATTATGACCAGCAGATGACCCGTATTGATTTTGAAGTCAGTAGGTCAAAGGTCAAGGTTACAGTGACCCAGAACATTTAAACCGTTTCCAGACTATTACTTGAGAACGCTTTGGCCTAGGATCATGAAACTTGATAGGGAGGTTGGTCATGACCAGTAGATGATCCGTATAGATTTTGAGGTCAGTAGGCCAAAGGTCAAGGTCCCATTGACCCGGAACAGTTAAACCCTTTCCGGATGGTACCTTGAGAACGCTTGGGCCTAGGATCACATTGTAGATGTGGTATGTAGTTATGCATGCCATTTTGGTTTTAGGATCAATCTAAGCATTGCAGAGTTAAGGTTCTTATTTCCTCTAACAAAGTAGTATTGCAAGGTTTCAATGGAGGCTGATTTCTAGGAAACATTGTGTCATATGGTGTCATATACCTACCTACCTGCCTACAAGTAATATACATGTTACATGCAATTAAGTACATGTATATAAGCTTTTATGGATAATGTTATTTGTATTAACTAGTGGATACTTTTCAGCAAATTAAATTAAACTCCTCTGAAGCACACTCACGCCCCATATTTATATGACAGTTGTAGACCCTAAAATGGTTATAAAAGAAAGACAGCTTTTTACCTACAAGTCCCTGCACAATGAATATTCTTATTTGTGTGACTTAAACATGAATGACTTTAATTTCTTTAACTGACATGGATAATTCATTGAATGATCTTGTTTACCACTTGTTATTGTATCTTATTTCAGTGGGGAAATACAAGACACAGGTTGTGAATGCATGTAGAGCAGCCATCAAAAACAACAACGTTAATGCACTTTTCAAGATTATCAAGACTGGAGGCAGCTGAGAATTGTGTGAAAATAACAACTGAATCATGTTCACATGTCCTTTAAATGACATTTACAAAACATTCCGTCCATATCATAATGTTGCTATCTCATTGTTAAACTGAAATGAAGGAATTCGGCAAACAGAAATATGTTAAGTGTATTATTTTCTATTCCAGTTTTAATGTTCTGACAGGGTGTATAACTGGAATTAGATTCACTGTATCTGTTCCTATATATCTGTTATTGTTATTGTCTGCCCTATCTATCTGGAGTCTCCCTCATCATTGCGGCTTTCAGGCCCACCATGCATTGTGTCGAGCAGTTTGCACGTCAGTAACTGGTTTTAACCAGATGTTAATCTTGTACCCCCACGATCAGGATCAAAGCGGAGGTTACACCCTTGAGGGGCACCTTTGACCTTCCTCTACCAAATCACCTTCAGACAGTTGTTAGAGAGAACTTTGAAATCCAAGTCAGAGAAACCCAATTGATTTTGTTATTCAGTTATCTAAACACGTAACAAAAATCTCCCCTTTAAAGAAGTGTTTATACTCTTATTGTGTCAAATCTCATTTTATCAAGGATTTTTATATTGTATCTCAACTCATGTATGTTGTTTATTAATTTATTTTTCTGTAAAACTGTGATATTTGTTCAGGTTCTGAATACTGTGCTTGTAAAGTGTCCAGATATACATCAAAATGAAAAATGATTTTTGATATTTTTGTGATCTAGTAATGGTAAAATGAATATGTATGTACTGCATAATAAAGAAGATACTGACCTGAAAAGATTAAATTTCCTCTTTCGTCTTTTCTCAGATATAAGAAAACTTTACAAAGAAAGTTGTGTAAATCATGTTATAACCTAATATCATTCTATACCAGAAATTGACCCAGTCTTAACAAACCAGGTTTGGTAAGTAATGAACAACAGTTCATCACATCATGGAAGAACAAGAGCTGTCCGTAAGACAGCCAAGCTCGACTATTCGAAATATTGTCACAGAAGCAGGAAATTATTACCCAAAATGTTAAATATCAAGAGTTTTAAGTTCGAAAGGGGACATAATCTGACCAAAATACATATCAGAGTTATGGGACTTGTTGCTATCAACTAGTTTTATAACCCCGAAGAAACATGTTAAGTTTCAATTCAATATCTGCATTAGTTTTGGGGATAGTAACTTGCATGTAAAACTTTAACCAGAATTTTCTAAGTCCAAAAGGGGGCATAATTTGCTCAAAATACATGTTAAGAATTATGGAACTTGACCCAGTGAGGTTGGTAATTGACCTAGAAAAAGAATAAATAAGTTTCAAAGCTATATGCCTTTTGGTAATAGCTGTGTGTACTTGCACGCAAAACTTTAACCAGGATTTTCTAAGTCCAAAAGGGGGCATAACATGTCAGAGTTATGGGACTTGGTGCTATCAACTAGTTTTATAACCCCGAAGACAAATGTGAAGTTTCAATTTAATATCTGTAGTAGTTTTGGAGACAGTTACTTGCATGTAAAACTTTAACCAGGATTTTCTAAGTCCAAAAGGGGGCATAATTTGCCCAAAATACATGTCAGAGTTTTGGGACTTGACCAAGTGAGGTAGGTATTTGATCTAGAAAAAGAAAAAATAAGTTTCAAATCTGTATGCCTTTTAGTAATAGCTGTATGTACTTGCATGCAAAACTTTAACCAGAATTTTCTAAGTCCAAAAGGGGGCATAATTTGCCCAAAATACATGTCAGAGTTATGGGACTTGACCCAGTGAGGTAGGTAATTGATCTAGAAAAAGAAAAAATAAGTTTCAAATCTATATGCCTTTTAGTAATAGCTGTATGTACTTGCACGCAAAACTTTAACCAGAATTTTCTAAGTCCAAAAGGGGGCATAATTTGGCCAAAATGAAGGTCAGAGTTATGGGACTTGGTGCTATCAACTAGTTTTATAACCCCGAAGACACGTGAAGTTTCAATTCAATATCTGCATTAGTTTTGGAGATAGTAACTTGCATGTAAAACTTTAACCAGAATTTTCTAAGTCCAAAAGGGGGCATAATTTGCTCAAAATACATGTTAGAGTTATGGAACTTGACCCAGTAAGGTTGGTAATTGACCTAGAAAAAGAATAAATAAGTTTCAAAGCTATATGCCTTTAAATGATAGCTGTATGTACTTGCATGCAAAAACTTAACCAAGGTGTGACGCCGACGCCGACGCCAGGGTGAGTAGAATAGCTAGACTATTCTTCGAATAGTCGAGCTAAAAATACATATGTTTGTAGTAACTTTTTGTAAGTTAATGGAACAATATTGTTTATCAACAAAATTGCATTTTGAAAGACAGCTGTATCCTGTCAGTGTTTTAAGGTGAAAGGAGAAAATAACTTTATAAATACCGTGGTTTAAATTAGGTTGTACACTTCAAATTATTGCCATTCTGTCTTCTGAAATGTTTCATTTACCGGTAATTCTGCACAGACAAATGCGAAGGGCAGATTGAAAAGTATTTAGCATAAAATTAATGTTATTGTGCTATGCACTTTCTCTCATGACGTGTATCGATATGTAAAGTTCCTTTATACCCCAGTCACACATATGGCGCGGATAGCTACATCTAGCCACGGATAGAAACGTAGTCATCCGTATCGATCCATACCTGAGCCATACCTTAAATTAGTAATCCGTATCAGTCTGTACCAATCCGTATGGCTCAGGTACGGATTGATATAGATTACTACGTTTCTATCCGTGGCTAAATGTTGCTATCCGTGCCGTATGTGTGACTGGGGTATAATATTCCCTTTGTCATTTGCGGCTATTGACGGGATAGATTTCGAAAAAATAAACAGGTAGATAATTGAAAAAAATGTTCAAAATAGAATTATGGTTCTTGCAGTCTGCACTTGCTCTCATTGCCATCAAACATGCCAAATTCCATTAAATTCTTTTCAGCTATTTTCTGGTTATGAATGAATGTTTGTGTTTTATGCAGGAAAAAGGAAACACAAACAGATTTCCAAAGCATAAAGCAGTTTATTTCAGTAATAGCAAAGACATAAAAAAGCAAAAGCTGACCAAATTTAGCTGTCACAAATAAAAGGTGTCTAAAATAGCAAAATAAAAATGTCTTTAAATTCTCTCCAACTTGCAAGCAAGAACAAAACCTTAAAGCACTATTCTTCAAAGGCAGTGTCAATGAAGTAAACAAATGTATAAACTGATATTCACTAAGTTGATATCTTATGACAGTGGCATAAACTTCAGCTTAATATCTTCAATGTTTTGCTGTGTTTTTACAGTGTGACAAATGCAAAGTGTTTTTATTGGTAACAAGGCAGTCTGAAAGACAGCTAAATCCCCCGCCACTGCTATGGATAGTGAAAGGGTAAACCTTTGATTTTAGCTGTGACCTTGACCTTGAACTGACATGGCTGACTCATGAATTCTGCAAGTCTTGCTTGATGAGGTGATCATTTGACCAAAGTTTCATGAAATCAAGGGGTTTAGATATACAGAGCTGAAACCTTTTACCTTCAGTTGTGACCTTGACCTTGAGTTGACATGGATGACTCATGAGTTCTTGATGAGGTGATCATTTGACCCAAGTTTGATGAAAATCCTTCAAGGGGTTAAGGAGATACAGAGTGGACACAAAATGGAAGGCTCAAACCTTCGACCCTTAGTTGTGACCTTGACCTTGAGCTGGCATGGTTGACTCATAATTTCTGCACATCGTTCTGATGAGGTAATCATTTGACCCAAGTTTGATGAAAATCCTTCAAGGGGTTTTGGAGATATAGAGCGGACACAAAATGGAAGGCTCAAACCTTTGACCCTAAGTTGTGACCTTGACCTTGAACCGGCATGACTGACTCATGGGTTCTGCACATCGTCTTGATGAGGTGATCATTTGACCCAAGTTTTATAAAATTCCTTCAAGGGGTTTAAGATATATAGAGCGGACACAAAACGGAAGGCTCAAACCTTTGACCTTGAGTTGTGACCTTGACCTTGAGCCGGCATGGCTGACTCATGGGTTCTGCACATCGTCTTGATTAGGTGATCATTTGACCCAAGTTTTATAAAATTCCTTCAAGGGGTTTAGGAGATATAGAGCGGACACAAAATGGCAGGCTCAAACCTTTGACCTTGAGTTGTGACCTTGACCTTGAACCGACAAGGCTGACTCATGGGTTCTGCACATCGTCTTGATAAGGTGATCATTTGACCCAAGTTTCATGAAAATCCTTCAAGGGGTTTAGGAGATATGGACTGGACACGATTTTGTTACGGACAGATGAAAGGACGGACGCAGACCATTCCTATAATCCCTCCGCCACGGTGGGGGATTAACTACTGACCAAATCTTACCTTGTATTTCTTAAAGTTACAAACATGACACAATCTTGATTTTTTAACAGTTTCTGATGATAATGAATTTTGAAAGTCATTCTCTTGGCCTTAGAAAATATCTTTGCAATGTCAGAAAATAAGCATTTCTTATAGTGAACAAAGTTCCCTGTATAGTTTATTAGTGCCTTATCCATTGACATGGTTTTGGTGATTATATTTTTGCACCTTGTCTGTCATTCTGTCATTGCCTTGTCATCAGTCAAGGGCTTTTGATATAACTTGGCATAAATGTTCCCCATATGTGATGGTATGCCCTGCACAAACTCAGACCCCTAACTTAAAGGTCAAGGTCATATTAAGATATCACAGATTTAAGGTAATTTGTTTTACCTTTTTATTACCTATCCATGGATGTAAATTCTAATAATTTGGCACAACTGTTCACCAGAACAAGGCGATGTTTCCCATGCAAGGCCTTTGCCCTTCACTAAGGTAGGTCATACTCAAAGATAAAATAATTTAAATTGAAGATAACTTCTTAAACAGTTTTTGAAATCTGCATCAAATATTTTCTATATGAAAATCCCAATTTACTGTATAAAATGTTAGAAACAGAACAGAGACCAGAGACATTTTAATAACCAGATTTTCTTCCCTTTAAAATCAAATGAAAATTAATTTATATTACCTCCATTTTATTGCTAAATTCAACTTTTATTTTCAACAATAAAGCAAATTAGCTTTTTTTCTCTATTGATCCTTGATAATTGATTAAAGTAATAACAAATCATGGAAATAAATGAAATATGCAAATAAGTGTTTAGCAACCATTCAGATACAATGCCAGTAAAAGTGAGGTATAATATTATATATCTGAAACAGTTTTCCAAAACTGCACTCTTCACACCAGTAGGAGACTTAGTATTGCCTGCAAATACTTCCTTCACTTAATGTGAACAATATTGTTCAATAAGGCCAAAAGCATACTATGCATAGAACACAATAATAAATTTGCAGACAAAGCAGATATCTCAAAGCAGATTTGCACAGAAACTATAGTATTACTTTTCTTTGTAATTGAACGATAAAAAATAATTCAGTTAACACATTTGGCAATAACACCTTTGCAACAAAATTGTTCAGGAAAAATAAAGCTCCTCAAATGTCATGTACATTATGGTATATTGAAATGAAGTAAAAAGCAATCTTAAAATGTATAGCACATTTATCTACCAAACAGAGATGCACAGAGACAATTATTCAAAAATGAAGAAAAAAAACTCAGAATTATCCTTTTATAACAGGTTTTAAACTTAAATATTAAACATTTTGTGTAGATCTCTCTTCTTTACAAAAGCAATTATTTCTTGTAAACTTTTTCTTCCTTGAAATCACCAAACAAGCTTTATTTTACTGCCTCCCTTCAATATGTTTTAACTTTATTTTTGAAACATTATTAAACAGATTGTTGAAAAGGGTGCACTATTTTCACTTTTCACGAACTACAATATTCAACTGCTGTAAAACAGATCTGATCATGACCCGCCTTTGTTTTGCACTGTCTCGGAGACACGGTATAATATCTGTAACATTATCATCACCATCATCGATATCTACAGCGTCGTATTCTAGATGAGCTCCACTGAGCACAGCAACACCTGCTCCAACCTGGCACCGTAAAATGGCTGCTGGAGAGTTTGGTAAATCTAGATAATGTGACAAAACTATTGTCCCATCTGGGATACTGTCACTGTTCATTCTGAAATAACAACCACCATTAAAATAGACTTTGCAATTGAAGGTGTCCTGTACACTGTCACAGCAAAACATTTTTGTACCGTTCAATTCAGAAGTATGTCCAGCATTCTGCGTCTTCTTTGCAAGAGATTCGTAAGCTGGTAAATTCAACCCATTATCTGTAGTTGGAGCAATGACATCTTGCATGGATTGAGATTCTTCATTAAGACTGGGAGTTTGAGATTCAAGTTGTTGTGTCTGAGATTCAGTATTTTCAGATCTATCAGCATGAGATTTAATACCATTTTCTTTCAAGCTAGACGATGGTTCCTTGTTGACATTGTCTTGAATTAGACTTTGTCCAATCGCTTTTCTAAGCTTGGCTTCCGCATCAGATTTCTGGCACAGGTCCTTTGTCTCTGTCAGCTGTCTTCCAATGCCATTGTTTTCAAGCAAACTCAAACAGAAGTCTACATTTGCAGCTGATGCCCCTTTTCTAGTCTGATAATCATAGGGTTTGAACAGTGGTCCTATCCCTGTTCCTGAAAGTAAATGACAAACTATTAGTTTTGCTATTCATACTTTAATAAAAGCTATCTTTTATAAAAACTAGAACTGTCACAGGAGTGACGAATACCCCCACAATACGGTCTTGTCACAGAAGAATGGCAACCATAAGAAAGACATGGCCACAAGAAGGTGCAATTTAAATCGAACTTTACCTGTATTTTATGATGTTACACGTGTGTACCAAAATTTATCTAAATCTGTCAAGCCTTTTGTGAGTTATTGTCTGGCAACCACAAGTTTGACAAAATTTAAGTTGGAAAGGGGCCATAACTTGTAACATATAAAATTGGTGGTCGTAGCCAACGTCAAACTTTACCTGTATCTTATGATGTTACACCTGTGTACCAAAAACATTTAAATCTGTCAAGAACTGTCACTGGAGTGTTTAATGACTCCAATGGTGGATGAATATTACACAATAGCTTGAGACTGTTAAAAAATATCAAATAATAAGAGAGGTACAGATAAAATGTATCAAAACACTATATAAGTATAATTCTAAGCAAAAAGGGGGCATAATTCAGGAAATATTGGTGCAAGAGTTATGCACATTGTGTCATATGATGTGGGTGATGATGTGGAACAACTACTTCAAGTTTGAATCAAATGCATTTCGTAATAACTGTTATAGTGAAAATGCATCAAAATTGTATTTTATGATGTTACACCTGTGTACCAAAAACATTTACATCTGTCAAGAACTGTCACTGGAAGGCTAAAAGACTCCAATGGTGGATGAATATTGCACAATAGCATGAGTCTGTGTTAAAAAATATCAAATAATAAGAGAGGAACAGATAAAGTGTATCAAAACACTATATAAGTATAATTCTAAGCAAAAAGGGGGCATAATTCAGGAAATGTCGGTGCAAGCATTATGCACCTTGTGTCATATGATGTGGGTGTTGATGTGGAACAACTACTTCAAGTTTGAATCAAAAGCACTTTGTAATAACTGAGATATAGTGAAAATGCAACAAAATTAACATTAAATTCTAAGTAAAAGGGGGCATAATTCATGAAAAATTGGTGTCAGAGTTATGCACCTTGTGTCACATGATGTGGGTGATAAGGTGGAACATCTGTTTTAGGTTTGAATCAAATCCATTTAGTAATAACTGAGATAGAGTGAAAGTGTATCAAAACTTTAACCTGAAAGTCTAAGTAAAAGGAGGGCATAAGGACCATGTATGATAAGGCACAGTTTTAGCCCCCAAATTTTGAAGAAAATGAAATTAAAAATACATCTCAACGTTACGAATTATTTGAAACATAAAGGATTAATCTTGCATTTTTTGAAGTAAAAATGTAACAGTTTTGCGTTAAAAGTCATGATCCATGGTCTAGTTTCATGTTATCAACACAGATTTTGTACATTTTTAGACATTGTCATGCACTTTATCACAAAAATACGATACGAGCGCAGGGGAGAACAATTTTAGTTTTTGGATATGTTTTGAGGATTACAAAAACACGAAGAATGATACATGAGAAAACATTGTTCAAATGTGCGCTCATAGTAAATTTCGAACAAATACTGTATTTTTGTCGGAAAATTTTACTTTAAAAATAGCCACTTGAAGGGACAAAGCTCTTGAGCTTGGCGTAAAGGTAAGAAAAAACAGGTGTGACGTCATGCAGGAAAATTAGCGTTTGTTGTCAAGATGGATTTCTTTTGAAATTATTGGTAAATTAGACAATTTGGCAGTATTTTAAATGTAGATATTACTGTTATAAACAATGCTCTCGATGATATTTAAACAGAGTAAAGTGGTCTACGTATATATTCGCCAGTCGGCTCTAATTTTGGTGGATAAGCGAGTGATGGGCAGTAGGTCAATCAGCTGATCAGAATAGAATAGAATAGAATATTCTATTAAGCCAATGAAGGGTCATATATAATGACATGTATAATCAGAATTATAAAACATACAGAGAGGACAAAAATATAAATAAGGACATGAAGGCAAATAAAGCTCCATTCGTATTCTTACGACACAATTAACATAAGCTTATGACAATGAAAAAAGAAGACAAGAAACAATTACTGAGATTGAAGTAAATTCCACAGTAAACAATGACTTTCATTCATTGTTGGTGCTACATGATCTGACTAGTAAGCTAGCAAGAGAGTTCTTTTATTATACATATCATGTATATATATAGAAAATATCAATAAAAGCCAGGATCTTCAGAGGACATTAACCATATAAATTTTTGTTCATTTTTTAACAAAGAAAAGTTTCTATGTGGACCAATCCGTTTCTGGATGATACCTCAAGTACGCTTGAGTCTAGGATCATGAAAGTTGATAGTTAGGTTTGTCGTAGCAAGCAGATGACCCTTATTGATTTTGAGATTAGTAGGTTAAAGGACAAGGTCACAGTGAGCGGATGATAACGCAAGAACGCTTTGGTCTACGATCATGAAAGTTGATAGTTATGTTGGTCATGACCAGCAAATGACTCCTGTTGATTTTGATTAAGGTCATACCCGGAAGAGTTAAACCGTTTCTGGACGATAACTTGAGAATGCTTAGGCCTAGGATCAGGAAACTTAATAGTGTGGTTGATCATGACCAGCTAATAACCCCTGTTGGTTTGAGGTCAATAGGTCAAAGTCAAGGTCAGACTGACCCAGAACAATAGAACGTTTGTGTAGAGTGACAAAATAATTTCTTAAATGGAACTCTACCATAAAGGTATTGAATGGACTCCATGATCTAAAAGGATCAGAAAATATATCAACACTAATTCCAAGTAAGGGGAACCTTTTTACAGCCGTCACACGGCACTTAAAACTGCTGTTGTGCTAGTTGATAAAATCTGTAAGAAGATCCCTTGGAAACTTAGAATGCAACCAGGCAGAGTAATAGCAGACTCGGTTTAACTGAGTCTATGACATAAAGTGTACTGTTAAGCTGAAGTGGATACAGCATAAGTATTTAAATTCTACTTGATCTTATTGCGATATACTGTTTGATCCGCCAATTACGTAATACGATTTGCGTTAATTTTTATTTAATTTTGGAAGACCCAGAACGAAACTATACACTAGATATCATTTCTTAAATTCTTCATCAGCAAATAAAACCAAACTCAAAATTTCAAAACTTCGCGTGTCCTAAATTGATTAAATTTACAATGGAAAATATGCTATCATAATTTGTTTGCAGCAAGTTATGACTATTTTTTTCAACTGAAAGGTTCATGTTACAGACCTTAAGGTTATGAAATTATTGCTGTATGTTGTGAAAGGTATTGTCTTATATTCAAAGAGAAATCATGCATAACTTTTCTAACGGAAAAGGTTGATCAAACTGCAAAAACAACAAAGTACAATTTAAATTAAGTTACAGTGGGCACAAAATAATCTTAACATTTATCGTCCCTTTACGGTTTTATGTTTTGCAATTTAGAGGGAAAAATATCATTTCTCTGTACATCTGCATTACTCAAAAACTGTTTAACTTGTTGAAATAAAAGAAAAGACAATTTCAAAAGATATCGTTGGGTAAAGTTATGTTACGTTTTGATAATCCATCATATGATCATCACAAATAAACGTTAGTGACATGCAAACAAAACATTAAACAAAACTGGATGACATTAAATGTAGAAAGGAATGTGTTGCTTTGTTTTAAATTGAAGTTAAAATTGTTGAAGTTTGCTGAAGGTAAAAATCTATTTACCTAAGTTTTGTTTGAAAAAAAGGATTTTATCATTATTTTTCATCAGAAACAGTCTCCACTTAAACATATTTTTCACGCAATTTCGCATCTTGCAGACAATTACATTTGTAGATATTCGTTTGTCATCAGTTTGCAAATCTTAACAAACAGGAAAATAATAAAAGGGCTGCATTCTTTTATAACGGACGTCACGAAATTCTCAACTCATCGGTCTTTCCCCGTAAAATGGTTTGGTGTCACTCTTAATTAGGGTTTTGGGGCGCACATTGTATACAACTTGCAGAAATAACCTCTGCAAGTTGTCATATAATAACAATCAAAAGTTACTTGTCCTTACCCTGCTCTTAGTTGTGTAGATAAGAGTAAATTATGATCAGGTTCTTTTTCATACCCTTTTGTTGTCGGGAGTTATGATATAGAAGTGTACATGTAATAGGTGTTAATCTACTGAACTTCTCAGTTAAATGTTTGGAAACTACAGGCATGTGTTATGCTTTACAAAATTGTGCTGTTTGTATTGACTATAAATTGTATGTTTGCAATTTTATGTCGAATAAAGAATATGTTATGTTATGTATACTAGAATGTAAGTATGCATTTACAAATTCCCGATTCAACTCCTTTCCATGTGTATGTTGTATGGATAATAAACTTCCGCTTAAAGGGAACTCGTGTTTGAAACCAATAAGCATGTAATGCACAGCGTGTATGCAAAAAACCAAAACATGTTTCTACACTCATAGACATTTATAATCGGTCACCTATGATTTTCATATATTTTCTTTAAGAATACGCTGAAAATAAAACAATAAAGTATACAATCAATTTATTCAATGTCTTAATAACAATATGGGCAGTTTCATTTTATTAGAACATTTGAGATTCGGTAAGAACAACAGTTTGAATAAAACACCCACACTTTTCAAAGGAGTTTATAAAATATTATGTAATAATAACCATTTTCGCATACCAGAGGTTTACTATGGTTCCCTAGCTGAACCTCTGGTATATTTCGCCAATATTTTAGTTATGTTACATTACAGGTAAAAGGTTATAAATTTATTTATTCATATTTAGCAATACTTTACTTAGATACTGTTTGATCATGAATTCGGCGTGATTGGCTGAAACCACTCCCGGTAGTAATTGCGCATGCTCACCAAGTAAATGAAATGAATAAATCTGAGGTTCGATTTGGGACTGTGACGAACCTCTGATTTATTTCAGTGAAAAATAGCAGACTTGGTTTAGTTGAATTTGTTCATGAGAGGTAATGAAGTGTGAAACACATCTCACGCAAAGACCACAACCGCAACCCTACACTAGAACCGGCTGGTTAAACTTCTGGCTATTTCGCCAATATTATTTTATCAGCGTGAAGTTGGCAGTACAGCAGTAGCAGTAGTAGGAGCAGTTAACTGCTGTAACTGCTGGCAGTAGTAGCAGTTAACTGCTGCTACTGTTGTACTGCCAACTTCACGCCGATGATATTTTTAGTTTTGTTACACGACAGGTAAAAGGTTTCAACCAATCAGCGACGTTTCGCGATAAATCATCGCGAATCAGTCAAAATCGATCATGTAAAGCTTGACTAATAAGGAACATTATAATTTCCTGATATATCCGATTACAGAAATAAATCTATATTAATCACAATCATGCAACATCGTCTTTATTCATTTTAGCAAGTACATTTCTTAGATACTGTTTGAGCATTAAATGGGCGTGATTGGCTGAAACCACTCCCGGTAGTAATTGCGCATGCTCAGCAAATAAATGAATGAAAGAAATCTAAAGTTCGATTTGATGTGACTCATTTCCAAACTCTCCAGTGCACCATGGAAAATATAATTTTAAAGTGTTTGTAAAACCTGTATTTCGAAGCTGACAATGCACTTTCAAAGTCATTACAGGATCCCTCTTCATCATTTTGTCTTACATTTTGACGTGTTGTTACCAATGAAACATCAAAGGAAAACAAACAAGAGGACCATGATGGTCCTGAATCGCTCACCTCTTCCCACATGACCCAGTTTTGAGTATGACGTCGTTTTTTCTATTATTTAACATAGTGACCTAGTTTTTGAGCTCATGTGACCCAGTTTTGAACCTGACCTAGATATTATCAAGATAAAAATTCTGACCAATTTTCATGAAGATCCATTGAAAAATATGGTCTCTAGAGAGGTCACAAGGTTTTTCTATTATTTGACCTATTGACCTAGTTTTCAAAGGTACGTGACCCTGTTTTGAACTTTACCTAGATATCAAGGTGAACATTATCACTAATTTTCATGAAGATCTCATGAAAAATATGGCCTCTAGAGAGGTCACAAGGTTTTTCTATTTTTATACCTACTGGCCTAGTTTTTGACCGCACGTGACCCAGTTTCGAAACTGACCTAGATATCATCAAGGTGAACATTCAGATCAATTTTCATGAAGATCCATTGAAAAATATGGCCTCTAGAGAGGTCAAAAGATTTTTCTAATTTTAGACCTACTGACCTACTTTTGACCGCAGTTGACCCAGTTTCAAACCTGACCTAGATATCATCAAGATGAACATTCAGACCAACTTTCATACAGATCCCATGAAAGGTATGGCCTCTAGAGAGGTCACAAGGTTTTTTTATTATTTGACCTACTGACCTAGTTTTTTAAGGCACGTGACCCAGTTTCAAACTTGACCTAGATATCATCAAGGTGAACATTCTGACCAATTTTCATGAAGATCCATTCAAGGGTATGGCCTCTAGAGAGGTCACAAGGTTTTTCTATTTCAAGACCTACTGACCTAGTTTTTGATCGCAGTTGGCCCAGTTTCAAACTTGACCTATATATCATCAAGATAAACATTCAGACCAACTTTCATACAGATCCCATGAAGAATATGGCCTCTAGTGAGGTCACAACGTTTTTTCATTATTTGACCTACTGATCTACTTTTTGATGGCACGTGACCCACTTTCGAACTTGACTTAGATATCATCAAGATGAACATTCTGACCAATTTTTATGGAGATCCATTCACAAGTATGGCCTCTAGAGAGGTCACAAGGTTTTTCTATTTTTAGACCTACTGACCTAGTTTTTGACCGCACATGACCCTGTTTCGAACTTGACCTAGATATCATCAAGATGAACATTCAGACCAACTTTCATATAGATCCCATGAAAAATATGGCCTTTAGAGAGGTCACAAGGTTTTTCTATTATTTGACCTACTGACCTAGTTTTTGACGGCACCTGACCCACTTTCGAACTTGACCTAGATGTCATCAAGATGAACATTCAGACCAACTTTCATACAGATCCCATGAAAAATATGGCCTTTAGAGAGGTCACAAGGTTTTTCTATTATTTGACCTACTGACCTAGTTTTTGATGGCACGTGACCCACTTTCAAACTTGACCTAGATATCATCAAGGTGAACATTCTGACCAATTTTCATGAAGATCTCATGATATATATGGCCTCTAGAGAGGTCACAAGGTTTTTCTATTTTTAGACCTACTGACCTAGTTTTGACCGCACGTGACCCAGTTTCGAATTTGACCTAGATATCATCAAGATGAACATTCAGACCACATTCATACAGATCCCATGAAAAATATGGCCTTTAGAGAGGTCACAAGTGTTTTTCTATTATTTGACCTACTGACCTAGTTTTTGACGCATGTGACCCACTTTCGAACTTGACCTAGATATCATCAAGATGAACATTCAGACCAACTTTCATACAGATCCCATGAAAAATATGGCCTCTAGAGAGGTCCACAAGGTTTTTCTATTATTTGACCTACTGACCTAGTTTTTGATGGCACGTGACCCACTTTCGAACTTGACCTAGATATCATCAAGGTGAACATTCTGACCAACTTTCATAAAGATCCCATGAAAAATGTGACCTCTAGAGTGGTCACAAGCAAAAGTTTACGGACTGACGCACGCACGCACGCACGCACGCACAGACGACGGACGACGGACACCGCGCGATCACAAAAGCTCACCTTGTCACTTTGTGACAGGTGAGCTAAAAACCCTAGACCATTGGTGAAGTGGTAAAAACAGTTTGGTACCAAAATACCAACTTTTCTACTTCGGAGCAGTCGACTTCGGTCCCAACTGTTGACTTTCCGAATTAAATTAGACCCTATATTTAACCAAGTTTATATATAGTAACGTCACGTTACATTGTATGTACACTGATGAGCCGATAGGCGAAACTAGTTTGTATTTTTATAATTAAATACTGTTGGATAGGCATGTGAAGTCATTTTATTTATTTGATTATATATTAGGTTACATCATTAATATACTTTACTTTTGGAATTGACAGACGGATTGAGTGACAGACAGACAGATAGACAGACAGACAAAGGGCAAACCAGAAGTCACCTCTGATGAAACACTGACATAGAACACCACATGTAGAGGTAACTAAAGAATTATATGATGAAAAGGGCAAAGAAATTGAGCTCAGACCCGTCATTTATGTAAAATTATATTCATGGACATTCCGTTACCATGGTAACGTGTCGTTTAATGTATTATAATTTGGATTATTCAAGTGGTAATTGAAAATAGAAGAAATATAAAACGGTTCAAACCACTCTACATGTCTTAATTTCGAAAAAAAAATCAAAGAAAACTATGTTTTCCATTACAAATGAATGATTTGAGTAGGGAAGAGTTATCTCCCTTAATTCCTGCACTATTTCAAATGTTATACGGCAGTTTTCTAATTTTATAAAGAATTGTACACTATGGTAATGATTATTTATCGTGACAATTTTTACTTCCGGTAAATAAAATCTCCACTTTTTTATTTTCTTTACGTATACCCCCTAATCAAGCAAATATTTACAAACACACAGACACGTATAGATAAATTATTATTTTATGAATTTAATGCAGTATTTGAGAAATTTGGCAACTGAAATGAGAAAATACATACATTTGCCAAGTGAATGATACATATTTAAACGAAATTGGAATGGGAGCCCAAAACACCCGTTATCATACATGGTCCTTTATGAAATATTGGTGCAAGAGTTATGGTCCTTGTGTCATATGATATGGGTGATGATGTTGAACAACTATTTTAAGTTTGAATCAAGTCCATTTAGTAATAAAACCCTTCCAGGCACATAGAAGTTATGGAACAAAAGCCAAATATCTAACCTTTGATCTTGAATTGTGCATTTTTTTACTATTTCAGGGCCATAACTCTAGAAATAGGGGGTGGTGCCTGACGAAAAATAGGAGGTGCGCAAGTTCATATCATTATTAAGACTCGTGCAGGGTTTCATCAATTTATATCAAATACTTTTTTAGCTAGGCACGTCACGGATGGACACACCAACAAGACCAAATCTATATGCCCCCTCCATTCAGTGTTGGGGGCACAACAATTTACATTTTACAGAGCTTTCTATCTACCGAAATTCAAACAGTGTGAACTTAGGTTAAAAACTTACAGCTTAAAACTTTGAAGTAAATCAGGTCAAAATGAGTCTAGCTACTGAAACTGATTCCTCTGATTCTGTTTCTTTTTCTTAACCTTTTTTTTTGTGGAGACTAGCCTTTATTATTTTAAAAATACTATTCAAAAGTATACAATTGCTTCAAAAGCTAACATTTTTACAGCTTATGAAAAGCTAGTTTTGTTGATATTTTTCCTAATGATATTATGTTTTAATTTTAAGCATTAAGTGGCCATGATCAATTGCAACAATCCACCTTGCAATGTTTACACACTTATAGGCTATACCTGAATAAAATTTTAGAAAACGTTCTCCTAAAACCTCCAGAGGTCCATATTTATCAAATTCAATCCTGTCACAGGCAAAGTATGCCCCTGAACATATCCCAAGATAGCTTCCTCCAGCATTCACATAATCTTTGATATTTGTCATTCCCTCCTGTCCCAGTGCTTTTATCAAACCAAGATCGTAACCTCCTCCTATCACCAATAAAGCTGTTCCCTCGGCTAATCTACCTGCAAATGGGATAATGTTAATTTAAACAAATGCCTGCTCTTTGGAAAGCAAAGATAACCTCTACTGATTTATTGTATATCCTCGGTTGAACAAAAAAGAGAGGCAAATGACCATATTACATCATCCTTATTCCCCATACATGCTACAGTTTCTGAACTGTACATACAAAGTCACAAGGAATGTTAGAAAAGACATGCTCCAAAATGTTTACTTAACAAATCCGCATATTTTCTAACTGTACCTTTAGTTTAATTAATATCATTGTAATTCACTACAAGTGTTATAGTATGGATAATATTCAATTCCTAATGCTACCAGTGGTTCAATGGGTATAAAACTTTCTTTGTGGGCTCAGGTACTCGTATACCTTTGACAATTTCCAGTGGTGACACAGTATCAACTTGGTATAAATCTGTGTTCACATGTTCTTTCATCACTCTCTGTACCATTTTTGTATCTATCTCGTACATCCCCGGGCCTTCATACACAAGAACCTGCTTCATTCTTCTTGTTATATTTTGGTAGCTGTTTAACCACTTTGCCATCCAAGATTATCAGCTGAAAAAGAGATTTAAAAGTGTTGAGAATTCACATCAAAAAGGCAAGTAAATAAAACAAATTTCCTTAACATTTGTCAAAGATTTGTTACATTATGACACATTTGTTTGAAATAAATCAAAGTACTGATAGTACAGAAGTTTCAAATCAATATCTGCATTAGTTTTGGAAACAGTAACTTGCATGCAAAACTTTAATCAAGTCCAAACGGGGGCATAATTTGCCTAAATACATGTCAGAGTTATGGGACTTGATCTTGTGAGGTTGGTTATTGGCCTTATTGGCTTGAAAAAGAAAAAATAAGTTTCAATGCTATGCCTTTAAATAACAGGTATATGTACTTGCAAATAAAACTTTAACCTAGGTGCGACATTGACACCCGGGTGAGTAGAACAGCTTAGACTGTTCTTCAAATAGTCTTTCTAAAAACAGATAAAAGCCATATATCCTGTACAGAACTAATGGAGGCTCTTCAGGTGTTAAAGGTCTAGGCTGTGGCGACATAAATTAATTGCAATTTGATTATATTTCCTAATTGAATATAATTTGAAACTGAATGAATTTTCAACTACATGTAAATGTAATTTCCGACAATTGTATCAGTTGCTGCAACTGAATCACAGCCACAGT
Source organism: Mercenaria mercenaria (assembly GCF_021730395.1). Lineage (NCBI taxonomy): Eukaryota > Metazoa > Mollusca > Bivalvia > Venerida > Veneridae > Mercenaria > Mercenaria mercenaria. The sequence continues at coordinate 68,548,748 of NC_069377.1, forward strand.
ATATTATGGAAGGCTGGTGTGCCATGCTAACTGCCAAATGCTAAATGCCAAATAGTGCAAAATGCTATTTGCCAAATGCTTTATGTTAAATATTGACTGTCAAACAGAAATTGTCAAATGATAAATGCTAATTGTTAATTGCCAAATGCAAAACAATATATGCAAAATGCTTATTGCTAAGCGCTTATTCAAATAAGTGAGTGCATCCTTTAACATTCATTGGCTTTTGTTACATAACTTTGTCTCTTTAAATACTTTTTACTAATAAACGTTCCCATCACCAGTAGAACATGTTTTTGCTTCAATTCAGACTGATAGAACATCATATGTTTTCAAATTATAAAAGTTGCATCCATTAGTTTAAGAAATAAAGGTCATTCATTCATAAAAGTAAAGAATTTGATGATAAGCATTTATTATTTGGTAATAAGCATTAGCTACAGTTACAGCATTTGCCATTTAGCATTAAGCATACGGCATATAGCATTTGGCATGCAGTATTTAGCATTAAGTATTTGGCATTAAGTAATTGGCATTTCGCATTAAATATTTGTCATTTAGCATTTGCAATCAGCATGGCACACTGACCTCCCACAGAATATGGCGGATTTCACTCGAACTTAACCACGATATTTAACTGAAGAAATATGTGTGAAATTAGATAAGACACATACTTTTACATCAATTTTAGACTGTTTAAGAAATAATATATTGAGGGCTCAGAGCGAAACTAGTCTATCTGCTTCTATTTCTATATTTCTATAAACACATAGACTAGTTTCGCTCTGAGCCCTCGATATCTCATCTTGTGATTTGTCGTTGAATAAAATCATTGTTTGGAGTTCAGATGCGAAGGAATTATATCACGAGGGCAGAACCCAACTGATATAGTAATACCCATCTGAACGATAAACAATGGTTTTATTCAAGAGCAAACCACTAAATGAGAAATTATTTCGATTATAACACATTACAATGGATTTTTAAGTACATCCTTGATGAAATCCATCAAATATTTGCCTGTTTTCTGTTGGTTTCTTTTCCAGCACGCTGCTATGCTGTTTGACGCAATAATTGTGACGTCAGAAAAATGAACTGATCAATGTAAAATAACACAAAATAGTAACTTTCAGCCTTCTTTGTTTAATGGGAAAATGAATCAAGTCATGTTAGAATAATTTATAAAATCATTAGGCTTACATCTAATCAAGTAAATTACGACACCAAATGAAATGTTGCAAAATCACAGCAAGCTTCTAACTTGACTCCATTTCTATGTCTTGTCACCAAACTTGTAAGCACATGATCATAATAAATCATTTTTGAGGAAGTACTGTAATTCCCAAAATTTGGGCAAAGATGTCAAAACAATTTAGTTCTAGATGTTGAAAAAAGTGAATTTCTTACGAACAAAGTCGTTCACTATTGTCAAAATTACTTACATGAACGCATATTTCAACAAATTAGCCCTTATTATGCCATAGTCAGTTTGAAGACGGTGTTGTTGGCAAATTCTACTTTCAGTTCCTCTACCTCCGTAGTGAAGAGTTATTGATACCCTGCGTCACCTACAACTTTTATTAAAAGCGAGGAACCATATCATGACCTTGACCTCGGACGTAAACAAACCGGCATGGAAAAGGTCAGACCATGCATATGCAACACTTAAAATAATTTATGTAAATTTTCACTTAAATCTACTATTAACAATGGATATTCGTGAAGAAGAATTGCCACTGACACCAGTACGAAAGGAAATACTTTTGGACGATGTATTATCAACACTTAAATTTGGAAAATTTCATTTTAAAATGTTGATTCTCACATGTGGGGCTTATTTCTCAGCATGTGCAGAAATGATGTTGATAGTTTTTCTAAGCAAACCGATAAAATCAGAATGGAATTTAGATGATATGATATTTCCATTGTTACCATTTTGTTGTGGAATCATCAGTTTGATTAGCAGTTTCACGTTTGGTTCAGTCAGCGACAAATTTGGAAGACAGAGGCCATTGCTAGCTGCCTTGATTTCAGTTGCAGTCTTTGGCATTTCGTCGGCATTTGCTCCATATTTTTGGACGTTTGTGATACTAAGAGCATTCGTTTCTTTTGGAACCTCAGGAATAGAAACTGTAGACTTTGTCCTTCTTTTGGGTTAGTATTATTTAAGCCTTAGTCAATTAATCGATTGAAATGAAGGAAATGAGCTAAGTATTAGCATTCAATTTAAGCTTGCAACATGTTTTCATATCCTTAATTTTCACTATTTTGATTGTAAATTTGATTGTATGTATATGATTTATGTACATGATATATCAATAAAATAGGGCCTACTGTTTAAACTAATTAATTGAAAACATATGTAAGTTTCGTTTCGTAAAAATCGTTTATATAATACACCACTGTATAATTCAAGTGTCAATCAGTTCATGGGAAAAAGTTTGAAATTTCAGTTTCATGAAGAAAAAAACGTTGTCGGCAATTTGACTGAATGATACAATATATAATTTGCTTGTTCTGTGTAGAAAATGACTGCGAAACTGTCAAGTTTAAAGAAATTTCCAACTTTCCGGAGTTGGTTAGTATGGGTTTAGAGCCGTAGTTATATGGACTGACTTCCCTTAGAATAATTATGTTGTCACGACATCCTTGCTAAATTCATCTAATTAATGCTATAGTAGACGCAACTTGACCGCGATGGTTGACCTTGGGCTGATTATTCATATCGATTATTTCATTATAGTAATCAAGGGTGCTTAGGGCAGCCATGTATATTTATATTGAATAAGTTTGTATACATTGCAGTATCAAAGTAAATATACTTACATTTGATCAATTAAAACTTTCAAATACACCAATTTTTATTTACATAAATTAACATTTCCTTTTTCTCGTGCAGCTCGTGTTTTACGTACACTCCTTTTCAATAATAGGTTGTGTCTCATTATGTATCATAATACAAAGGTCAACCATCGGGGTCAAGTTGCGTCCACTATAGATCAACTTGATTATATAGTAAACATTTGATAGGTCCTAATGATAACTTTAATTCCAAATATTATGAGACGAAATGAAAGATACAAATAAGTTCAGAACAATAAGTGGCGTGTAAATAGTTCTAAATGTGTGCCTGTAAAATAACAGACAGAAATAAACAAAACTTGTGGATTAATTATTGAATAGACTACCAATAACAAATTGGAAATGTGTTTGGAAATAAATAAGGGAAAACGGAAACCACATTTATCGGTCTCGGAACTATGAACAATGTCACTCACGTCAAATATAACATATTTTTGTTGACAAATAGATTCCACACAAAAGGTACAGAAACCTAGTTACAATTCGTAAAATGTCACTGCATTGTGATTTTCTCATATACATTTGCAGTTTGTGTCGCATATTTATCATAATTGTGACCGAATAAATTTCTTGTTTTGACAGTCAGATTCAGAGAAGATAAATACGCTGTCTTTGTCCTCAAATATCTCTGATCATATGCCAAATCAGATATTCGATATCTGTTTAAATGGTATCCATATTGATATTTCAAGCTTGGCAGGTTTCAATAAAAATAAAATTTCCATTGAAAACTGCATTTACGACATAATTGTACATTCAACAGCGGGTTTTGCAGTTTATCTCCAGATCCGACTACTACGTAAGGATAACGCGTCTTTTTCATGTTATAACATCTGCAGAATCCCAATGAGCCCGGCAGCGTGTCCCAAAGGAGTCTGCAGATGTTATAACACGAAACGCTGTTCTGGTATAAAACGTGTAAAAAGCTAAAAAGAAATATCCATTTAAAAAAAATGTGTTGCCAGCGTCTGAGCGTGAGAAACTCACAGTTAACACACACGTTTACTCTTCTGTTAACCTCTTTCCCCCTGTCTCCCCTCCCCAGAAAAGACAAACTGAAAAGCAGTTTTATGCTAGAATACCTCTCAAAACATAAAAAAGATTGTGGAGTATTACGAATTATAATTCAATATTGCTTAAGCTGATATTTCATCAGTGTAATATAAATACAGCTAATTATTTCCGAACTATGTATGTACATGAACATTTTACTGAGTTACCAACAGTTTACATGTATACAGTGTCAACAGTGGCTGAATAGCTCTTTGGACCAGTTTTGGAACCGACAAACACTGGAGTTGCAAGTCTGTATGCATCCTTGAATGGAGAATAGTCTGTTCCACTGGTCTGTCTTAGCAATACAAAACGCGTGGAAGAGTCTAGAATGGAGAAATGCATGAACTGGATTTGGTTTGGAAGTTGGAGCGTTTCTATATACGATTTCAGAAATGAAAGCTTTGAACGTCCTGGGTCTCCATGTTGTAATTTTCATTTACAGCTACAAACAAGCCAGTGTATTTTATAGATTTCGATAGTTAGAAAAATGAGCTCAAAGTACACCAGTTTAAAGCTGAATTTTAGTCAAAGTAAGATCAAGGCCTGTAATTTTATCTCGGCTGACATTGAATATATCTTGAAACGTTTGATGTTCATGTCACAGATAGGTGCATACTTTGTCACGTAAGGCCATGTTTATTTAAAAATGGAAACTTATACAATCATATATATATAGCATGCTGAGGTTGGCCTTTTCGTATTTCAGAATTTTTACCAAAGAAGAATCGGGGATGTACTATGGTTGTCATCACTCTGTGTGGTGCTTTTGGCGCACTGTGCTCCGCAGGTCTTGCTTGGGTCATCTTACCTAGGTTCGGATGGCGATGGTTTGTTGGCGCATGTGCAGTTCCCTCTTGTATTGTTCTGGCATACAGACTATGGTTCAAGTTTGAGTCTCCACGATACCTGTACATCAGTGGGCAGAGACACCGAGGACTGGAAGTATTGAAAGAAATAGCCAAACAAAATAATACCAATTTACCGGAAGGTATTGTTTTATATATGTACATGTACAATATGTACTGTCAACACTTATATACACCTTAGTTTCAAGTTTCAAGTTTTATTTCATTCAACTAGAAGGGCATACGCCCATATGTGGTACATATACATCATATATACATGGCAACAGTGAACATGTAAAAATAATCTTGATCAAAATTAAAACGATCACTTTCACCTTAATACAATATACCATTAATATTATGTGAATGGATATAATATGACTAAAGCTACATTTGTATCCCACGGACTCGTTGTAGGAGTAGCCTATGCCACAATATTTCAAGCTATGAAGAAGTAGATTCTTTAAGAATGTTAATTTGTTTTATAAAGCTGGAACTGAGTTATCGCGTATTAGAAGTGACGAAGAGTTTAGTACTGGCATTTTTGTTCGTTATTCTTGTTATGCCAGTAAGTTTTAAACGCTGCTAGAAGTATGCATATTTAGTTATAATAATCATGATGAAAATGTTCCATAACATGATGTCATAAAGCTTATTTTCGTAGTTCAGCCATCTAGGTTCTGATTGGCAACATTTTAGAGCATACTGATTTTAGCTGTAAATACCAGTAGCGGCCGAATACAATATCTAAGTTTAACACTTATTTCAATGATTTTCAGGGGATATTGTGTGTCCACCGAGTCCCGAGCGCGGAAGAGTACAGGATCTGTTTTCTAAGAAACTACGTGGAAGGACCGTATTTTCAATGTTGGTTTGGTTTTTTCAATCAATGGGTTTTTGGGGCGTTACAATGTATCTGCCAGAATACCTAGGGTCCATAGATATAGACCCATATTTCAACATGTTTGCCGTTTACATTGGAGAAATACCAGGTCTATGTTTAACTATGGTATTTATAGAACATAGGAAACTCGGCAGGGTACGGTGCTTGAGGTTATTCTCGTTTTCTACAGCCATAGGACTTCTTTTATTTGCATTTATTAATGTACCTATAGCTAAAACAGTATTTGTTGTATTGGTATATTTCTTTATGGTACCAATTTATTCAATACTCAACACATATACACCCGAGCTATATCCTACCGACAGCAGAAGTATTGCCATAGCCTCCATGTACATGGTGATAGCATTTCCTGGTATTATCACAGCGTTCATTGGAGCGTCTGTCCTGTCCACAAATATCACGTGGTTGTATCCGACAGTTGCCGCCGGATTTTTCTCGTTACAATTTCTCTTCACCTTTGGCCTCACCTCTGAAACTGCGGGACGGTCGCTGAACGACACGAAGCAGACTACCCAAGCGGACATGATCTCACAAGCAGCAGTGACTACGCCAGTTGTCCAAAACGGCAGTATCGGAAATGGAGATGTAGGGAATAATTGCGATGTAACAGACGCTTCTCCAATGTTATGATGTACATTTTGTCTGTATAACAGCCTAGTTGTAACTATTTTGCCCAAACATAAGCGACTTAAGTCAGCGTTGTTATTGTGTTCTCTTAGCCATATCCGAGATTTACGAACGTCTTGTTCAATTTATTTTAAATTATTTTGAAACAGGGTCTCCCTGCAAGGTATTAGTCCAGATATTTTTATAGTCCCATTGTTTTTCACAGGGCATTCGTGTATAAGTATTCAGCAGAAGTACCACGTACTCGTGCATTACAGATTTTCAAATGTTACAATCACGTTTCAGTTTTATATCTAGATGGTTTGTTTTTCATGTGGTTGGAGGAGTGGGTTGTTTATAAGAAGTAGTATCAGTCATGTTACCAAAGAATTTTTACTTATTCAAAGTTTGTATTTCAACCACAAACGTATTACTGAATTGAAATTGATAGAATCTTGCTTGAACAGTTCTTTTCAAACATGATCTAAGGTCAGTGCATTATTTAAATCAAGGACGACAGCGGAAATTTCCCTTTGACCTTGGTAAATATTTAGTGACTCCTTATAAACATCAGAAAAGCTTGACCTATACCTTTGTTTTTAGGAAAATAAATATTTCATGTTTTCAATTTAGACAAAATTAAAAAAAAAAATCAGGCTTATTCTGGTCTCGGAAGTAAATTTAGGGTATGTGTGAATACACAAAATCAGGGTTTGTGTTAATGCTCACGAATGTTTTTTTTGTTTTGTTAAACCAAAATGAGACTTACAAAACAGGGTACTTGCAAAACAGCGATTCTCTTACACTATTTGGTTTAAACATATCTATTCCCAAGAATAAACATACTTATATTTACATACTAACATTTCAAGTATTGTTGATGGAAAGGAATAGAACGAAAGACAAGTCTTATTGCGTTCTTCTCCTAGCTTATATTTAATAGATATTGTAATTTAGAAATAGTTCACCCAAATGTTACAGATATAGAATGCAACAAAACTTGTAGTTTTAGTTCCTGTAATGTAACTTACTTGAACTGTAATTCTGCACGTTTGAATACAATGTAGAACTTTATTAAATCATATTGTTTGAAAACATCACTTATCCGGAAGAAATTATACCAATAAAAAAAGATAATGTCGTGTGCTTAATTTTTTATTAGACTGACAAATTATTGGCCCTCAGGTCAATTTTCATAGTTTGGATTTCTATGTGAAAGCCACACATTTGCGCGTAAAGAAAAAAACTCTAAAATACCTATTTGCAATCATATGACCAAATAGAATGTGTAGGTCCATGTGCATCTTGTAAAATGTTGGAAAGCTTTTAATAAGACTAGCATCAATTACTTACCTCACCAAGGCGACTTACAGAGCACGCAACTCTGGTCACAAGTCCAAGGTTAAGGTCACACTTGAAGGTCAAAGATCAGGTAGCTTAACCTCGTGTCGACTCCGTATCGTCTAAACGTCTTGATTTTCATAAAACCAGCATCAGTTGTTTACTTCATCAAGACGATTTACAGAGAATATGACCCGTGTCACTATTTCAAGGTGTCCATTCCATATCGTCTAAAACACTTTTAATGAATTTTATGAAATTAGCATCAGTTAACCTCCTCCAGTCGGCGTGCAGAGTGCAAAACCCAGGTTACTAGGTCCAGGGTCAAGGTCACACTTGAGGTCAAAGGTTATGGTCACAACATTTTACTTTCCCTGCATCCCTTTCCTTTCATAGCGTCGTCTTGAGGTATTAATCGCCGTTAATGTTACTTTAGTTTTGAATTATTTTTACATTAAAACATATCTTTTGTCAAAATTAATCTTAAGCAAAATAATAGCGCTAACATTTAAGACAGGGAATATAATTGGTTCAAGACAATAGGGTCATAATGCCTTTGTTTATAACGTGGCAGCCACATGCTTTGTTCTAAATATAAAATGTACTAATTTCTTATTAATTTAAGTTTTTCCGCAAATATTTGTAAAAGGTATGAACACTGATTAACATATTAGGAGGTATTACAGAAACCATTATCATTCATTAACCTCACTTTAGGACTGTAACTATGCAAATTCATGTGTAATATTGAAAGTAGCATTTTTCTTACCATGTAATATGCATATTCTCTACATGGATAGCTCTGCACTGTTAGACTAGCCACTAGACTGATAATAAATATATTTCTACAATTTCCTTTTTTTCAATGAATTCAGTTTTATAGAGACAAAAGCTAGTCTATTTTAGAGATTTTCACAGGGGAATGATGTTGAAATTATCATGATATTGGACATGGCTCAGTTCACTACATTTAATCATAAAAATGTAAAAAAGATATATCATAGTCTAGGAGCTAGTCTACTGCACTGTCTATGACATAAAAATAAAAGCATTGTGGAACTTTAACTTTACCGGTGAAGTTCTTTTTATCACCACATATGAGAAGTCCAATACTTGCACATACGTAGATTTTAGCATAATATTTTGTTGTAAGATGTTTTATATCATTGTATTTATTTTGTTTAGTGATACAATGTAATCATAAGATTTACATTAAATTATAAAGCTTGCATTACATTCCTGTCATTGAAAGCCATTTAGCTGAAAAGTGCATCACGACAACATCTTCCCCAATATTTTCCTAACACCTCATTGCAATCTCTCAGAACAAGATAGTAGCTTTCTTGCATGGAGTTTTCTCGGAGCTGCTCTAGTTGGTCTTGGTCCTTCAAAAAATGATGATGGACGAATCATTTTATTTGCTTCAGTGGACTATAAAACTATGATCATTCTTGTTTTGTCCGTTTGGAGATTTTAAAGACCTTTCCCAGAATGTATTAGGTTATATACTTTCTAGATACAAACCTTTGAGGAGTTTAGCGAATATAATTTCATAAAACCTTATACGTCACCTTAATGGTTTATGTATATGAAATAGAAAAGACTCGTTACATATGCTTTTCTATCTGAGAGCTTTTTTGTCAGTTCAAGCGGAACTGTCTGACCACTGGCTCATTTTTACTTTGTTTGATCCTCAGCATTTCCAAATTTCTAAAGGGGTCATACACCTTCCCCTGTCGCTATATATATAGATCTTGTCCAAACTTTGTCTGAAAATCCTCTCAGACATGTCGTATGGTTTTGCCAAGTAGTTCATCGCATTACGAGAACTGAAAAAGAAAGCGTTTGATTTGCACCAAACCTGGTTTTAACTTATAGCATGACACCCAGTGGCAAAAGCAAATCGCAGAAATTTAATTAAAAAAAAACCTTATTGCTGTTAAGTTTGTGTATCTTATGAAGCAGAGTATCGAGTGAAATTTGTTTTTACGACTAGCCAGTGATACTTTAATTTATTAATTTAATGTGTTTTTAAACAGGGTACTTGCGTTTCCATAGAATCATAGACAGAAGACATAGATACAAGACCGCTGCAACATGTAGAATATACACGTCATGATGTCACATATTCTCTGCCCGTCAGTATACACCCTTCCGTCAGTCACAATACGTGGATCCTACGATACTTTTAAATATAAGGCATTGTTTTGCAATAAAATAAATAGAGTAATGGAGAATATGCAGACCGTTTAATTTCGTTACTACATCTGAAAATGCAGTTGCTATAGCAACAAAATGCGGTTGTTCTGAAAACAAATATACATACACATAAAATACACATATTTTATAACAATTATTCAGGTTTGTGCAGGGCACATATATTGCGCGCTTGTACACTACATATGTAGAAATGGTACACAATTTAGACATTTTACATAGATATATTAGGTGAAATGCGTTGACTTCCCTAAATGAACGTCACAAAGAACGGCATCCCAAAGTACATCAGTGCCAAAGCATTTGACAAAGATTTACGCTCGCTTATTCTAAGACTACAACAAGGAAGGATATTGCACAAGTCCCGGTGTCCGCGTTCGCATTGGTTAAAGTGTTCTTTTATGAAGTCCGATATCTTCTTCATTACTTAATATTCGATAGAAACTTGCTGTTCTTGCCCAAAGTGACAATGTATATTTTAGTTTAATAAGATGCGTAATCATACGTGCACTATTTCCAGGGTTATGCCTCTTTATAACTTAGACATTTTGGTTAAAGTTTTTAGCTCGACTATTTGAAATTTTTGTAACCACCCTTTCGTCCGCGTCCATATCACAAAAGTTTGGCATGTAAGCAGGTTTCTCAACAACAGCTAGGCCAAACGCTTTCAAACTTCAGACGTGCCTTCAAAATCATTAGATGACCGCCGAGGACAAGTTACTTAACTATAGCTTCTATTTTGTCAAAGTTATGCCCCTTTTTAACATAGAAATTTTGTGAAAGTTCAGCATGTGGGCATTCATTTTCACGAACTACAGAACAAAATATTTTCAGATTCCAAATATCTTTAGTATTATGATATGAAATGGCAAGTTTCAAAATTCCGGCTTACATTTTGGAAAAAATATGCCCTCATTTCATTTTAGAAAATTTTGCTAAAGTTTTTGTATGTACGCTACAGCTTTAGTGGAAGGGATTCAAATAGTCGAGCGCGTTGTCATCAGACAGCTCTTGTTATAAAGTCCATGTTTTCTTCATTACTTAAGATATTCAGTTGATACTTGTTGTGCTTGCTCATAGCGACAATGTACTTAAATGTGACGAGACAATATTTCCGCAGTTATGCCCCTTCTATATCTTAGAAACTTCGAGTAAAGTTTTTGAGTAAAATTCAATATTCTTTTCATTACTTCAGATATTGTAGTGCGCCGGTAAATCAATCCTACTTTCGTTTTCACAACACACGTGCTCTTCGGTGTTTTGCAATACATATGCGATATTTTAGTGTCAAATATTTAGTAACTCATCGGCTTATGTATTTTTCTATAAAAGATTCACTTACTGACTACAAAATCCATATTTTAAGCCTTAATTATCCAGTTTTTCCATGTTAAAACACTTCAGTTTATTGTGTCGTCCACCATATTGTATGCTGTTTAGGCGTGACGTCATACACGTGCAAGTAGTTATTATTTACGTCATCAAGTTTCCTAGATCTAGTACATTTTTCTAGTAGGGGGTTCCTGTCTATACTGTTTGACGAAAACTTTTATTATTTATTCGTATATTTTAGCGCACATTCAACTACCACTCCTTATATTGTACTTTTATATTTATATGATGATTGTTCGCAGAGATATTATCTTTTTACTGCTATTAAGCCGTGCACATGTACGTCTTTTCTACTGCTGTTTGAGGTGTCGGAACTGTTTGAAATACTTTTGCGCCCCTTTGTTAGTTTTTCTTGAACTATCTCAAACACTGTTGATTTTGTTTGAAGTACCCGTATATAAGGCGGTGTTTACTGTTTGACAGCACTCCGCAGCCAGTAAAATCTTGAGCATAGCTTTCTGTAGAAATTCGTTTCAGCACTATAAATCCATTATAAAATACCTTAGCATTTATTTGGTAATAATACGTTATATTTAACATAATAATTTTAAAGCATTAATAGAAATACTTTGTTAATTCTTAAGGTTTAGCTTTCTGAATCTCGTTTGGTAATTTTTCGGAAACATTCTGCAGTTTTCTTAATTTTATCGTAGATAAAATACCAGTGATTTATAGGATTCTTAATTCTTGTATTTAGTAAGCCACCGACACCTCACTTGATATTTGAATAATGCTATTGTTGCTTTGAATAGTTGTTTGTTGCCGACATTGTTCAATTTCGGTATTTTTCTAGATCTAGTCAAGTATCTTACCATTAATAAATTTCATAAACCGTTAGAGCTCTTTCTTATTTTCTTGAGTTTAGCCCTTATATTTATTTCACCCATAGCTGCGGAGTCATTTGTGGTGTTCTGTGTCCGTCCGTGAGTCCGTTTTTCATTTGACACTCTGTCAAAGTTTTAGCCAGTTTTAGCGTTGCCCGTCTGTCTGACTGTCTGATGTTCTGACAGTAAATGTGCCGGACTGTGTGATTTAGTAGAACCACACATCTGTCACTGCGAGCGTTACCAGCTCGCAACAATATTCAGTTGAAACTTGTTGTATTTGCTCATAGTGGCAATGTACGTTAGTTTGACAAGATGCGTAATTCTACCCGCAGTATTTCCAGAGTTGTATCCCTTCCTAACGTTTCTGGTTAAAGAGTACCATACTGCGATTTTAACCATTGCAGATAACCTACTAAGTTAAGACAAAACAGATACTGATTGAAACTTTTCACAAGTTATTCAGATGAAAGCCCTGAATTGTAGTTTGTCCCTTTTTGGTCTAGGACCAAAACTAATGCAGCCATACAAATGTTTGTGTCAGAGCCAGGGGCGTAGGTAGGCCTTGGAGAATGTGTATGCAAGCATTCTAGGGGGGTTCGGGGGCATGCTCCCCCTAAAAATTTTCGTTTCCTAGAACGTTTTTGGTGCAGTCTGGGAGTATTTTCACAAGAAATAGGTCAGCATCATATCCCATAATAATGAATTTTGACAATTTATACCAATTCCATTTTACTGACAAGCGCGCGCCTATTATTTTAACGGTATGTAGATCTATTAGCATAATTATGTAAAACACAACTTTATGTATGGTGTCACACTTTAATAAACAATAAAATTTCATATATTAAAAGAACGTTTATTGCGTATACACACGCACATAAGAGAATATATTATTGTTGAAAACTGCGAAAGTTCAAACGTACAAAAGGTTAAGGTTACTGTAGAACCAGTAAATTTCCTATGTTCGCTATGAATGTAACTGTCAGTTGTATTCTTGTGCGCGTGCAATATTGTTCAAACAAACAAGTGCGGTGATTTTACCGGATTTATAAAACACATACGTCCGTAATAAACTCAAAAGATTAAAACAAGAAATAATAATGGGAAAACAAGGCACACCTTTGAAAGATGCATTTATCAGAGTCGTAAAAAATAATCTTTTAGTAATTTTTACTGTTGCCGGAGTAATATTAGGACTGGTCCTGGGTCTCGGGATCCGGGAAGCAAATCCGTCGACTGACGCCGTCATGTGGATTGGTGAGTTACTTTCTTTGCTTAACTACGTTTAATACTTTATTTGTACAAGTGCTGCATTATTTTAACTGATTCGTGTCGCGTGTCGATGCAAAATAAGTAGGAAACTGAATTACTTATACATGCAGCTGATCATTTTTATCAGTCATTACTTTTAATTTAAACTTTATTTATATAAGGGGTATTTCAAGGGAAGGAATTTTTTACGTGACTTTTAGTTGATAACGTTCAAGTATATTTTGCTTGTAAACAAAACGAATGTACTATGTTATCAGAATAGAAGCTAGTCTATTAGTTTCAAGGTAAAGTTGCGAGCACTAGATAAATTGACCGGAACTTGAACCTCGGAAATACTAGTATACAATTATGTATATGCATACGATGAATATTTTGGTAAATGAATGCAAACTGACTTCAAAAATGACAGTTAATTAACTAAACACACGATGATGGGTAATACAGGTTTCGGAACAATAATTTTATTCTTGATCACTAGAAAATGATCGCGTGACGTAGTTATCCTTGATATTGGTATAGGGCTTACACATCGTTGATGTTCTTTTATTGTAAAAACTGTTAAGATTGCTTTGAAAACCATGTCTAGTTTTACGTATGATATAAGCTACCATCGCGCCTTAAAGTATTTTATAAATTTCTGTTTTTTTTTATTTTAGCTCACGTGAGCACGAAGTGCTCGTGGTGACCTTTTATGTTTATGATCTTTTGGGATCCGTCCGTCCGTCCAGAATTACATTCAAGAACATCTCCTAATTCACAAGGGAAATGTCAACCATATTTCACAGGAACATTGCTTGAATGGTCCGGTTTCGTGTTTCCTCAAATCTAGGTCATCCTTTTAGAATTCTTGTTGTCATGGCAATCGGAGGGAAAAGCTGATGTTAGGTGGGAATTATTTCCACAGTGTTCTTTAGATAACCCTCTCCCAGATTCTTCCAAGCCATATTGACATAGTTGTAAGGGGACGGGACAAGTTTTCTCTATATGGCTATGCTGATGTTTTATTGGACCGATATCAAAATAATTCACTGAAATGTCCCCTGTTTGACCCTCTGCTAAATTCTTTTTAGCCATGTCGATTTGTGAAAAAAAAACAAAAAAAAAACATGTGCCTAGTTTTCTCTACACGGCTTTATTGAAAACGTAAAAGTCTCTTGAAACCGCTGGCCCGACTTCAAAGTAGTTTTACACAATGTTCCTTTTGGTGACCCTCTTACAATTAAATTTAAGTGGCCAACTAAATATTTTAAAAATACTTAATGAGGCAGACATGTTGATATTTAAACTGTTAACCTCGCGGACCACATTCACTACCTGGTCAGTTTTGTTGCTGACCTATTATTTATAAACGCTCTTGGTCTGTACATTGGTCCATGCTGCTTTAGGTATAATACATGATGACACGGGAATTTAACCTGACTAAAACTTTTAAAATTGTTTTTATATTTTTATCATATAATCTTCCTATCCGAGCATATTGTTACTTCGGTGTTGTTGTTTTTTTTTCTGTAAAGAAACAGCACTGTACTAGTTTTGATTTGAAAGTGTCTTATAAAATCAATGATCGAGTATCTTTCATATAGATAATTATGCTGATGGTATATAAGCAAACATGTTTGATGAAGCAGCTTGTAAAAATTTCTAGATCAGTATCCTATATACTAATAATTTAGTACATGTAGTTCCGGATAAAAACGAACAATTTCCTGCATGTCCAGTTGTCCGCACTTAACTAGGACACACTGAATGTCATCTCGTTTTGCCCCTTCATATCACCTATGGTTTCTGGGAACATGTCAACAAACATTCGCCATTTTGCAACGAAAACATTTTTTTTCGCTTAGACTACCGATGAATACTCTATGTCCTACCCACTCTGTTTAACGTCAACCGAATTCGCCAGTTGCGTAAATTTGTTTGTCCGTCTGTTAATCGAAATGTACACCTTTGTATACGTATAAGTGGTATTGCATCGTTTTTTTAAAACGTTTATGTGTATTTTATAACTTCTTAAAACTGTGATTGGTAGTAAAATGAGTTAATTTCTTGAAAGTTTGATACGTTTTAAAGTACATGTTGATTTTTTTTTAATTTATAAAAGTACTTTTAATAGTTTATGAAATACTGGACAATATAAGCTGTTTTTTTTTTAATTTATAAAAGTACTTTGAATAGTTTAAGATAAGCTGGTATAGTGCTACATGTATTTACTACTTAATATTTCAGGATTACCTGGAGAGATGTACATGAGAATGCTGAAGATGATGATTTTACCTTTAATCATCTCTACTGTTATCACAGGTAGGGTCTACAGTAAAATACGATATACTGGTACAAATAGTCTGGCTATCGACTAGATAATCTTTTTTTTTTTATTTTTGGTTATCACCTGTGAACAAAACACGGGGTCGGAACACAGACTTTGGTAGAAAATGTATTCTATTTATGATACCTTGTGGCATACTATAAAGGAGTACAAAATAAAGTGGGAAAAGACAAAACGACAACCCGACAGCACAATAATCACGTTCAACGCATTAAAGTAACTTAATTCAAGTTAAATGAACAAGGACACTTTTAAACCCCTAATTTCTTCTTTGAATTGAAAGTGTTTTATTTAAATTCGTAGTTATAAATTTTCTGTATCTTTTTTCCAGTTCAAATAGCTTTGTACATTAACTAACATGGAATGTGTTAAGGGCATTTTATCCGACCATCTATCAACCTTTTTTATCTTTTAACATGGATGACAATTAATGTATATATTTTTTGTGAATTATTGTCCACTTTTTAATAGTCACCATATTTGGATGTAAATCGTGTTGTTTCGCCACCATATTTGGGAAAACTGGTTCAATGTATGCATGTAATGTGTTTGGATAAATATTTATGGTGAACGGTGCACGAAGAGTTCACAGGAAAATCCCCGTGACATCAACTTCTTTTCTTTCTCATTTATTTTTTTTTTATATTTAGAAGTATTTTGCTTCGTAAGCGGAAATTCTTCACTTGAATATAAAAGCAAACTATGATAAAGACAACATCGTTAAATAGGGTCAGGTTTAATACTTACATTTGAATCTGCTGACAGTCTGCTGCAACATGTTTGAAATTCGAGCTCTGGGTTGGCGCGTGGACAGGAAAGATAGTATATTGGCGTCAATTATGACGTCAGATTGCCGCTTGACGTCCAGTTTAATGCTACCCGGATAAATGAAACCCAGCATTCTTTCTCTGATGTTTAATTGTTTAATAATGCAGGAATAATAAATGAATTACGGCAGAAACGCTACAAAACATTGTTGCCTTAAAATGGCGTTATTGACTTCATGACGTTACCTCGCAAACTTAATAGCTTTTCTCTTGAAAGGACGTAATTCTGAGCATTTGTTTTTCGCTCACCTGAGCCAAAGGCTCATGGTGAGCTTTTGTGACCGCTCAATGTCCGTCGTGCGTCGTGTGTGGTGTGTCCATCAACATTTTCTAAAAAAAACTTCTTCTTCAAAACCACTGGGCAGAATTACACCAAACTTCACGGAAATGATCCTTGGGGGTCCCCTTTCAAAATTATTCAAAGAATTCAATTCCATGCAGAACTCTGGTTGCCATGGCAATTGAAAGGAAAAACTTTAAAAATCTTCTTGTCCAAAACCGCTAGACGTAGAAGCTTGATATTTGGCATGTGACATCATCTTATGGTCCTCTATCAATTTTTTTCAAATTGTGCCCCTGGGGTGAAAAGAGGCCCCGCCCCGGGGGTCACAAGTTTTACTTAGACTTATATAGGAAAAAACTTTAAAAATCTTCTTGTCTAAAACCACAAGACCTAGACCTTTGATATTTGGTGTGTAGCATTGCCTTGTGGTCCTCTACCAAAATTGTTCAAATTATTAGCCTTGGGTGAAAAGAGGCCCCGCCCCGGGGGTCACAAGTTTTACTTAGACTTATGTAGGAAAAAACTTTTAAAAATCTTCTTGTCTGAAACTGCCAGGCCTAGGCTTTTGATATTTGGTGTGTTGCATTGCCTTGTGGTCCTCTACCAAAATTGTTCAAATTGTTACCCTAGGGTGAAAAAAGGCCCTGCCCCGGGGGTCCCAAGTTTAACATAGACTTATATAGGGAAAAAATAAAATCTTCTTGTCTGAAAGTTCAAGGCCTAGGCCTTTGATATTTGGTATGTATCATTGCCTAGTAGACCTCTAACAGGATTGTTCAAATTATTCCCCTGGGGTGAAAAGAGGCCCAACCTTGGTGGCCACTTGT
The DNA here is from genome assembly GCF_021730395.1 of Mercenaria mercenaria. Classification (NCBI taxonomy): domain Eukaryota; kingdom Metazoa; phylum Mollusca; class Bivalvia; order Venerida; family Veneridae; genus Mercenaria; species Mercenaria mercenaria. Next base: position 68,566,333 of record NC_069377.1, read on the forward strand.
TATATGAGTTATATAGGAAAATATATTTAAGAAAATATCGGATCATATTTCCTAGACTGTTTAATTACATTTATCTGATGTACCCAAGTGACTACGTATTACCTTACTGTGACCTTGACCTACTGATCTACTTTCTTGGTTTTTGAGATACAGCCTTGAAATTTGGATGACATGTACAGTTTTGCGTACCAATATTAAAACTGACTTTCAGTGACCATGAATGTGACCTACTGACCTACTTTCTAATATTTTAGCATCAGTTTGCCATTTGAAACATGTGGCTCATATTACTCAGGTGAGCAATTGATGGTCATCATGACTGTCTTGTTTATTTTACCTATTTTTAAACAACCATTCGTCTTTGATAATATGGTACTTAAACCCCAGGGCTCAGTATAAAAGGAATGGCTCCACCCACAAAATGTCAATCATTGAAAATTCAAAAACCATTCAGACATCCTTCAGTTTTTGATATTTTTTTCTAAATAACTCAATTAAGAATGAAAATTATTAAATATATTTTCCCTCATCAATTCTCTAAGTTCTAATCTTTTTAATGATATTAAATTAAAGGTATACAAAGATATCTCATAGGAGTTATTTTGCTTGCAAAATAACAAGAATTTGAAAATTTGACAGTTGAAATTTGAAATCTGAACTCTGACATTGGTCATGTGATAAAGCAGAGCAGTCAGCAGGAAAATGTAAACACACAGGTCAGGTCAGGTCAGGTAACAATCTCAATAGTGATTTCTTGAGTTAAATTACAGCTACCATGGAAACGAATCCCTTGAACTATATAACTAAATGTAAAATCCAAACGTGTTGACACTGGTCTATTTAAGTAACACAACTTCAGCTTTTTATCTGCATTTCAACACTACCCATGTGAATAATATTTGCAAGCACAATGATCACGCCATGTACCCGGATAATCTTAACTCTGTTCAGCGACCCTAACTCAGTGCCAACATGGCGGATGTAAAGCCGATACAACTTTGTTTTCTGTGTAATTACGATGTATAAAGGAATTTTCTGTTGATATATCTATCTCCATTGATCAAGTATATATTTATTTCAAAATGTATCATGTTAAATATATCAATCCTTGTGGTTTCAGGTGGAAAAACGACGAACAAGGCAACTTTTTCAATGAAAACTTTTACAAAAAATCTTTAAAAATACTTCTATGCTTTTGATGCCTCGACTATTTTGTTGTTTGAAAGCAAAGATATATTGTTTTATAGGCCCGTTTACCCTATGTTGTTAACCCACTACATGTTGACATAAAACATGTTCAAATTTACTGACAGCGAGAAAAGGGATAAAAACCTAACTTTGATTTGATAAAAACCGAACTCAGTTTACATGAGGAATGGATAAAAACTTAACTTACACGAAATTGCGTGACGGATAAACACCTAACTGACTAGTGTTCTATAGAAATGAATGAGTTGACATGTACATGGTCTGATTATTGTAAACATTACTTTATAGGCGGTATTGTCTTCAAACTTTGTCATTAATTTTACAAGATGTTATATGTATGCCCACTACAGTCAAATATTTTTTCACAATTTTGACATTATGCAAATAGCAATGTTTGGAAAAATCTGGATAAACCCTAAAAAATAACTCAGTATAAAAGTCAAAATTATTATATTTATATAAGAAATTATTTAATACCACCGATGTTCGAAGTTCTGTAGTCCCCAGCCCTCTCTCCCTCCATCTCTCTCTCTCTCACACGCACACACACACACTGTTTCAGAAAAATTGTGTTTGTTTCAAATCTTGTATATCGTATAGTGTAAGAGATTTTTATAGAGGTGCTAATGGACTATTTTTGATATTGTTTAAATTGGATTAGATTTATGATAAATTATTAAATATGATATTTTTCAGACGGTAAATAAGGAAGAAAAGTGTGTGTGTGCGTGTGCGTGTGCGTGTGCGTGTGCGTAAAAGCTGCCAACTGGGTAATTTCGTATGAATACACACCAACGTACTGGGGATACGCCCCGGACCGGGGAATTCCCCAGTTCATTTTAACAATACCACGTTATTCCTGACCTTCAAATTAGTCATCTCTCGAAATTTGAGCTTATTCTGAGCGATAGAAATTTATTCCCCGGTACGCCGGTTCTGGTCATACCCATATCTCACACACAAACAGAATTTTACAACTGTGTATCTTTCCCCATTTACTGCAGTTCCCCAGTTTACCTGTATACAACTCGTAGTACATACACACAAAGGTTTAAAATATATTCACTAATTTTACATATGTTTTCATCATTATAAGCTCATGAGTGAAAAGATTATGTTGATTAATTCATCAATATTATTACCAATTAAATATCTTTTAACGTTCATAAGACAGTATTATATATTTATTATGTTACCGCATATCTTTTCTGGCTTATTGTGTTATGCGCTTTTATTTCTATATTAATAACTTGATTTGACAATGTTAATGTGAAACTGAGAATATTATAATATACAGGAACACTACTCAAAATATATATATTCTATATATTATACATTTTATGTATATTCATCGCATTTAACAAACTTTCAACTTAATAATAATCTTATTAATGTTAAACTGAGAATATTATAATATACAGGAACACTACTCAAAATATACATTTTATATATACATTTTATGTATATTCATCGCATTTAACTAAGTAAACTTTAAACTTCAAGCGCGGTGCTGAAATATACTAATTCCTTTTGAATTACCGTGCTGCATTTGAAAAAATAAATGTAGTATTACCTCCAAAGATGTTCATATGATCAGCTCATAATGCAATTACCTATGTAAATTCAACAGTAATTAATACAGCAAAGCCAGAGAATTTTAATACAGTTTCATTATTTGGAAAAATAAAACAACAACATTTGTACATTACCTGATTCATATTATTTACTACACATCAAAGAAAAGCATAAGAGGATCTGACTCCAGTACGTTTAAAATACTGAAAATTAAAAAACCTATATCATACATTATTATTCAACTTACAATATTACACACTGTATTAGATCAATTGTGCAAACATCATATGAAACAGACAGAGCTAATACAAAACATAACTGAGCCAATATGAGAAAAACAGGGCCAATACGAAAAAACAGGGCCAATACGGAATTCAAGCATTTTGATTGGTTCAAAAGAGAGGGCCAATACGGAGAAGCCACTTCCGTTTGATTTTTAAATGACGCCATTTTGTTTTACATCAGAGTAATAGATTACATTTTTTTTTCACATTTTGATAAAAAAAAGTCATCCAACATGTTTGAATTTAATAACCAAGTATGACTGAGCGGGATGTACGTCTTCGGAGATTACAACGGTACTTTCGCTTATTCGGTATTGTGTAAAATGCAAGTGTTTCCTGTCAGAAATTCTAGCAGTTGTCAAGGAAAATAATAAGAAAATATGGAAACTCAGATTAATTAAAAGGATGAGACTTATCTTTAACAGACATTTTGATAGTGTGGACTATTTGTGCAATGATAAATAGCGATTCAAGTGCTGGAAAGTGGATGAATAAATTGGCGAACAAGAGTGTCAGTTGTGAACTGCAAACAATTTCGGATAAGAATTAAACGAGGCATGGGACTATATAATATGTGCTTGATTGGTTGTATTATCTTGATCAACACATATGTGTATAATTTTGTGTCTCGTTGCTTGCAGCCTAAAAGGAAACGACTTTTAAAGCAGTTTTTATCACAGTTCAAATGGTATGGTACTCGCTAAAGAAAATAAATAGGAATTCCAAAAAATAAGGTATGTTCTAGTTACTCTTGATTTTGTCGCATTAAAAGTATCTTTCAAAATTATTCTCAAGTACCTACATACAACTCATTCTGTTTTACTGGCGAAAATGATCATGATTTCTAAAATACGTCTAAACTGTAAACAACTTGTCAAAGAATGACACGATTTTTCACCTGAACGTGCATAGCTGTCATAAGGTAACTCACAGAGTTCTTATACTGTTACCGCCAACAGTTGAAAATTGAATAATAATATTATCATTAATCAAGCGATTTCATATTGGCCTAGTTATTTGTCCTCGGGCAGTCGTATTGGCCCTCGGCCTACGGCCTCGGGCCAATACGACTACCCTTGGACAAATAACAAGGCCAATATGAAATTGCTTGATTAATAACATTATAGTACCTAACTCATGTAATTATATTAACACAGGATTTTCATGCTATTTTCGCGCTGATTTTGTTCAGCAATCGCAATGTGTTGAAATATATGATGTAAAAATGTTTCAACAAAGCATATAGGCTCATATACATGTCAGAAATTATTTTATTGTACGATGATTCTAGATAGGCATAAGTATAGATATGGCATACAGTTATCTGAACGAGATTTTGTTTTTGTTTTAACGGTTAAATCTGATCAAAACTGCGTTTTAAGAAATTTTGTTTAATGGAAGGGAATAAAAAAAAGATATAATAGCTTCACGCTCAGCCTTTGATATCATAGAAATATGTTATAATTGTACTTAAGTGTATGAAATTATCAACTATTATCCCATAGAAAATATAATTCAATAGAAATCCATTCATTACACCTAGTTAAATATTACGCTATTGACACCGGTACAAGGCATACGATATTACAGTATTTGACAATCAATTCACAGTGAGATAAATATGCTCCTTCTATATAATTGGTGATTTAATATTTTCAATGCGTAATACGTAACTAAACTGTATGTATGATATTTCGAAAGACCTTAAACAACATTTTTAAAAATCATCAAAACAAGATTTCAGTGTAATACTTGGTTTTAGATGTCGTTTAGATAATATTATATCAACAATCCCGCTACGTTTATATACTTGTTTTATGATTCAGTATTTTTGGTACGAAATCTGCCCAATGCTAATATTAAAGCCTGAAATTTTCATAGTTTCGCACTTCGCCGTTGTGATCTCGTGCTTCGTCTTTCACGCTTCTTTGTCATGGGAAGGCGATACCCGAAGCGCGAGATCAAAATGACAAAGCACGAAAATAGTAAAATAATACATTTTATATAAAAGATTTAGAACGAATAAGGTTTTCGTGCAATGTTAAGCTTCAAATACACGCCAAAATGCACCATTTGTGGTTCTCAGATGAAAAGAAATCATGGTGAGGATACCAAGACCCCTACGCATTACCTCTGCGTACTATGAAGAATGCCCTGGCTACCACTTATAGGAACCACTTATATGTTTTGATTCTTAATACTATTTTAATGTACCTACAATCACATTCGGTAATAACTGTCTTTGGAACGAATAGTATTCTTCTGCAAAGGGTAGAATGTTCGTTCACAATATTGCGTCTGTAAATCGGTTCTTTGATTTTGAAGGAGAAATTGTCTGCTTAGCAATTTAGTTAAAATATAAGTGGGGACTATAGTATACAATATTCACTTAATATCGAAGTTCAACCGCTTTTGTAAGTAATGCTTTTGATTGAAATAAAAAGTTGATATAACCAGATACATTTTTTGTGATATATTGTGTTTCTGCATCATGTATCTGGCTTGTTCTTCGATCGTTTTATGTCTTCTTAAAACAGTAATTTTAATGTAAACATTTGACATAGGCAACTTTAGTTGAATTTTGAAAGGATTGACGCACCGCTTACAAACAGAATATAGAATTTCTCCGATTGCTGACCGCCTCTGTGATTGGGTGGTTAGGGTCGCTGATTTAAAATCACCATAAGCTCTCACTGATTAAGGGGCATTGGTTCGAGTCCTGCTCCCGACCATTTTTCCTTTTTGTAAGAAAGCTGTCAGTTTCTTACGGAGGATGGGAGACTATTACTGGATGTTCCCAGGAACTATTGTTGAGTAAAGTGACCGCCTGACATAACTGAATACTAAAACGAGCATTAAACCCGTCAAATCAAATCAAATTCCTCGATTGACTTTACTCATATACACGTTATGCAACAAGTGATTCCGCATATATTAGTTTAATAGCTAGTTCCTCGTTTCAACTATACACATGCACCCGTTTAGTTATACACTTGTACCTCATTTAGTCTTTACACTAATTTCCCGTTTTGTTGAAACACACAATTCCACATTTCGTCTATACACAAACACCCGGTTTGTTATACACTCACCTCAGTTGGTTTAAACACAAAATGCCCCGTTTTGAATGTGAAAAATCTCATTGCTTAACTATTGAAGATAGCTTTAATCTAAAGCCTCGGATAATTTAAAGATGATCAGAATAAGAGTTGATAGAAATATGAAAACTGTAGGTGCAGTAATAAAGAAGTTCCCACTTAGTAGGTTTATAACTTACATCCCCGATTGGTAACGTTTACATGTATGTGTGTGTGTGTGTGTGTGTGTGTGTGGTGTGGTTGGGGGAGCGATGCATGAACTGATGGGACAGGGGTGTGGGTATCCTTACATTTTTCATTTGTTCACGGACACTTAAAAATCCACTTGTCTATAGTCAAATTTCACTAGCTCTGATTTGTAATATTAAACCTTCATGAAAGCGCAAATAGACTGGAGATCGAGGTCTTTATTTAGGACAATAAAATAGAAAAGCATATCACATAAATGTGGTAAAAAATAAGCTGTTGAAATATTTGCCTTTTAACGTTTATAAAAGTCTGAAATCGCGTAAGCAGTGTTCGGGATCTTTTGGGGTCATGCCCGAAACACTGCCCACGCAATGGCGCAAAGCCATATGAATTCAGAGGAAGACTCTTTAAAACGTTCCGACTTATTTTAGTCATGCTTGCGATCTCTGTGTGCTTTTGAATTTAATTTGGCCGACTACTGGCTCAAATATTCCTTTGACAGTGACTTATTGTCTCAGCAGTAGGAATTCTACTTACAAACTTGTCATAATACTTTTTTTTAAGTTGTTTACGTTTCTGATGTCTTTAAATGTCCTTTTAGTTCTCTGTGTGTAACCCTTGTTTTCCTTTTTTAGTAATAGTTACAGAATGCTATATGCTGATGATGCAAATATTTTTCTTCAGCTACTTTAAGTAGTTCTTCTGTTCCCTTTAGCATGTATATGATTTCTTCTTTTATGTTGTTTTTTTAAATGCATGTTGTAAAATGTGACTCTTCTTATTTTTGTGTAGTGTCAGCTAATATTTTTTTTTATGTTGCTTTAAAGTGCTAAATATGTATGTGGTAAATTACTTTTTCCTTATATTTGCAAGTACCTATGTGCTATTTTGTTTTAACGCGCTGTAACATGTATGTGCTAATTTGTGATTTGTTTCTTATCTACTTTGAGCCAGATGCTTTATTTGCTTTAATGTGCTTTAACATATTTGCATTTTATTACAGCTGTTTTACTTATGTTGAGCTTATTTACATGTGTTTGTCGGAAAATCTAAATCTTCTCTGATATTTTATCATAGTCACCAAGTTACAGTGTGCGCGAGACCTAGTCAAAGAACCCATTATCTTTATCACCTCCATACACTTGAAGCAACACACAATCTTAATGCAGGCCTCCTAGCAGGCCTGAACAAAAATAAAGGGTTTTATAAAGGCTCCAATCTATGGAAATAAAGGCCTTTTAGTGTAAAATATTAAAAAATAAAGAGTAAATAAAGGCTATTTTTGTTGGAATTCTCGTTGAAAACACCCATGGTCTGGTAAACACTACTGCAAACATCTACATGTATGTGGTCTGGTGAACACAACAGCATTCTGAAAAACTCAAGATGAAAGATATACTAGCAGTATCCTAATAACAACACTTAAAAGGGGGGAAGAAATACAGTAGTACAACCATTACTTGCTTTAAACTGGCATGGCAAGCAGTCTGAACAAAAATATAGGTTTTGAGTGAAAATTACAGGCTATTTGGCCGTTTTAAAGGTTTTTTTTCAGAAGATTTAAAGGTTTTAAAGGTTTGCTCTGAAATTAAAGGTTTTTAAAGGTTTTAAAGGTTTCACTAGGAGGCCTGTTAATGATATTTTATGTTTTCTCATTTTATACCTGAAAAAGTATGCTTGTCCGCGGACACACAGAATGAAAAATGCACTTGTCCGCCGGCAAAAAATCACGAGTCGGATAAGTTGGACATAGGAATCCCATATCCCTGCAGGGGTGGGTAGATCAAAGAACTTCGAGCATTAACAGTCCATAAAAAAGCACAGACGAACAGCCGTTTTCGTTTGGTTAGGTGTTTATCCATTCTAAGTTTGTATTTATCCAGCACTGTTTCCTATACCAGTTAGGAATTATCCCCAAATTTAAACCTACCTCATAATCAATACAATTTTTAAGCCATAAAAATCAATTTCAAACTTTGATACTGTTAAACATTGTCAAAGAGATATTTATGGAACTAATACATTTAATAAGTAAGGTCTTACTGCAATTTCTGGTACTTTAAAACAGTTAGAAACATAAAACATGTTCATTTTGAAGACATTTTTGAGTACATTTTAATGAATTCTAGCCACATAATGTGACATTTCGATTGAAATATTTAGTACACAAAACATGTTATCAATACAGGATATTATGACTATCAAAAGTTTTACGCTAACATTGCATACTCACATAAAAACATGAAAAAAGACAAGGAAATTAACTACATACACCATCTTTCTGTCAGCCATGTTGGCACTGAGTTAGGGTCGCTGAACAGAGTTAAGATTATCCGGGTACATGGCGTGATGATTTTCCATAAAAAATGTCAGATGAGGAGTACTGCTGTAAGTATTGTGCTAATAACATTACCCAAATATTCTGTGTTGGCCACAAACATAGGTGTATATAAAAATGAGAGGAAAACACGAGCCCCGCGACGTATACATTTTAAGCTCATTTTAGAAAGCTAACGCGCATACTAATACAATTATCAAATACACAGACTTCTACAAATAACATAATAATATTAATATCGCATACCTTTAGAGTATTCAAACCTGAATAAAAATTGTACTTGAGGGGAACTGGATATTGTAGCAGCTAAAACATTAATTACACGAAATGCAATAAATTGCTCGGGTTCAACTAACTTGAATTTAGCCTGATATCAAGGTATACTTCCTCCTAAATGAACATGTAAGAACATGAACATGTAAGAAGGAAAACAATAAAGGACTTCTTGTTGTTCATCGTTCAGATGATAATTCTCTCGTGGTTCAATTCCTGCACTTCTTAATTAACTCACTTTGCTGTTTATTTTTTTCCAGGTACCGCAGCCTTAAATCCGAAATCTCAGGGGCGTATCAGTGTGGTATCCGTGACCTTCATTGCCATAGCCAATACCATCCCACCAATTATAGGCGCTGTGGTCGTTCTCTTATTAAATCCAGGTATGTAGCTAAAAAGGGTCATTTTAATAAATAACTATCATTTTTGTGACCCCCGCCATTCTTTTAGTGGTAGCTGGATGTTGCTAATACATGAGTTGCTCATGACCGTCGTCCTTTCAAGCAGTCCGTCCGTCCGAATGAATCTATGTCGCATGTATCTCAGAATCTATTCGAATTTAACTTTACAGGATTGTCGTTCCGTATGTGAAGTTTTGCACCTGTTGTTGTAACTGCCATGGGATTTCACACGGTGTTATGGCCGTTGACTGTCAAAAATATGAATAATAGGCCCTAAAAGTTAAATTGTGTCTCATGTATCTCAAGAAAAGTAGCTGACCTAGGATTATGAAACATTATAGGAATACTATTCAGGGTTATAGCCATTGGCTTAGTCAAAAAGAAAAAAAAATAATATGTAAAAACGTCGATAACACAATGTCATGTGCATTCCATGACATTTTGTGTGTACAGAATTTCCTTTCATCATAACAGTTCAATTTTTCATTACACTGAAATTCCTTATGGACTGGCTGCAGTATCATTGATTATTCATTTCAACGAGTTCCTCGTAAAATAATTTCTTTGTTTTTGTTATCTTTATCATTATCATTATTTTTCCGGCCGTAGGCCGGTTACTTGCTATAAATATATCTGGGACGATGCCGTTAAAACTGTACATTTTGATTGGTGGACGAAAAATTCCACAGGTTTTCGAATGGAATAGATAATATTTTCTTAAGGGGTGTGCAGGTGCTCTGAGCTCACGGTGTATGAACAATCCTATATTGTTGGTACAAAAGTCGCATTTTCAACTCACTGGTGCGTACAAGCACCTAACTTTTCCTATTAGTCTTGGATAAACAAGGTAAGTCGGAAGTGTAGTGACCTTATTTATCATCCCTTTATTCTTAAATTCGTCTTTATTTCATAACTTGGATGATGTTACGGAACAAATCGAAGACATAAAAATGCAATCGGCACAGTATTTTGCCAAATTTTGTATTCGATGTATGAAATAAAATGTGTTTTCAGTTTCATGTCATAGTAGAGGAAGGTGACATATGTGTTGAAAATGCATTTTAAATACGAATCCTGGTATTTTGGTATGGTTCGGATGTTTAATTATATAGTGTTTAATATTAAAATACTGTTTACACATGTAAATAGCGGAAATAACTTCTCGCAAATGCAAAAATCTTGCAATATTTAGTTTTTAGTAAGTCCACTATATTTTTTGTATAATGGCACCTATATTAATTTATGTCACAAATATTTCGTCCCAGAGCTTAGGAAACATTAATTCTGGGAGGTATTTTGTGAGAGGTGTCTGTTTCTGGCTGAAAAAAATCCTTCCTTTATCCTTCGGCATATAGACCTGGGCTTAATTGTAAAAAACATACGCGTGCCAGTTATTAATCTTTGTATACGGCTTTGTTTATTATAGTTTCGACCTATCAAAAGGGCCTATGAGACACCTTTTTCTCTGTGCACATTACCTCCCAAATCCTATCCTTGCAGGCCAGGTTGCCTCGGATTCGAACTCCCGTTCCGAAGGCGGACGCTAGGCCAACGGAGACGCAAACTTTGTAGGTGTGTTCTTTGGATGTATCTTAGTAAATGTAGATGTAGCAACCAACGAGATATCTCTCTCTCTCTCTCTCTCTCTCTCTCTCTCTCTCTCTCTGTCTATCTATCTTGATTCGCAATCAAGTATAAATAAATAAATAATACAATGTTGTATTTTCAGTTGAATTAGCATATATTATACACATTTTCATGATCAAATTGATTAACTTAATAATCCTTTTACCGATCTACATACATGCTGTTTTACATAAAGCAGTGGCTAGGTTTACGGTACCGTAATCCTAGTTTCCCATTCTAGGAGTACGGAAGTTCCATATCACTAGATAAACCTACATACTGAGAAATTTTCCTCACTTATCAGGGGAAGGAAGTGTGCAAATACTACGATTAAGTCATTTTCGCTGTTAACGTTTTCTCCCCTGGTGAGCAAAAAGCGATAGCGCTTTGAGATCTCTTATCTCAAACAGTGACCATGTAACTAGACATCATCTCTTACAGGCTTGATTGTCTATACATTCAATGAATATAAATAAATAGCATTTTTTATTCAGAATGTGCATGTTGTGACTGACATTTTTTTTAAACAAAAAATTTAGCAATTTTCTGTTCTTTGCACGGGACAATGGATACTTTTTCGCACCTATTAATACACAAGTGTTTAATTAGAAATTTATTCGTTATACATTGTATTGATTTCTGATCTGAAATTTTAATCCAACGAAAGTATCTAAACTGTACCAGAGGAAAACATTTCAATACGATATAGTGTTATATTTTATGTTTTGTGATAGTATTTATTATCAGATCAGAAACCAGATTAACTTGAATAATTGATGTATTCCTCAGACTGAATAACAAGGATAGATCTATCAAGTTCACCAAATTTATTCAATAATTTCATTGCACATCTTTTAATAATATCAAGTATTGCTATTCAAACAAATCAAAGCATACACGTATATGATATATGGATGAATGGCCATACTCTGTTGTAAATGTATGCAGCTATGATAAAACATAGAGTCCTTATGAAACTTGATAATATTAAAACAGGTACATTATATACAATATCAACACATCTGTTTATAATATATCACCTCCAACACCATTTCCCTTATGTTCAGAGTCCTTATCTCTGCTTCATCTTAACACATCCTTATCAATACGCATCAGTGTAGCTTTGCGTAATAACTCTATCAGCTTATATTGTGTTTTCTAATTTTTCTGGCGGGTTTTTCATTTTCTTTTTCAAATTTCTTATGTGCACTCTGAATGTAAAACTGAATTCTTCTTTTTTTTGCTTGATGATCTACTTCGCTGTATATATAGAATTTTATCATGTCTTTAATATTGATTTGTGTACTTTGATGAGACTTTAATAAACAATAAAACCTATATTATACGTAATTATATTTGCAGTATAACATAATATTTGCAGTTTAACATATTTGAGAATTATTTTCTTTCCTTGTTACTTGTTATTTTTAATAAAAAGGTAAAACATGAAAAAAAACCCCAAAATGTTGGCCAAAATGAACAAAGGTGGTAATTATTAGGTGTCGATTCCTCCTTCATTATGAAAACACATGTGCATCGGTTCACTGTTAATTAATAATCTAATTAAGAGATAAACATCTTTTTGGCGTAAAACGGCACACACTAGAAAACTGTTATCAAATTAATTCTTTAAACGGCATTTAAGTTTAGTACTACATAATAATATAATTAAAGCCATTTAGATTTAATGTAAGAAAATTTCAGGCAATTTCGAAATAATGATTTTGCTGCTGATTTCACAGAGCATCAAAATCATAGCCAATATCTTGTAAATTTTCTTAATGTCATTTTTATTCTAATTCACTGATACAATCCGCTACTTTGACGTAAATCACGTGTTTAAATTCAAAAGCTTAATATATTAAACATCGGCACGTGTCACGATGTTATACCTTTTATTCGTACATGCCGTGATTAGGATGGCAACATACGTGTCACTTTAAATTTTAAACAACACAATTTAAATTCTGCGTACACTGATTTAAGGCACATGACCATAAAATCTATAATGCTAATATCTTGTCAATACAATACGCTGTCCCGTGCCACGAAGATACATGTATACAAGAAACAGGATGCTACTTGACCAAAATGACACTTTTAAAAATCTAAAATTCAAATTCAATTAATTTACTGAAACATCCAATCATTATGTCAAAATAGGTCATAATAAATAAATTGTATTATTATTTTGGTCATTACTATAATGCAACAACAGAGCTGCTTTCACTTTTATTTTCGAATTTTTAAACACATATCTCAGTATTTTCAAAGGAAAATGCCATGAAAAACTTTAAAAACTTTTAAAAGAACATTTGTCAGACGGAACGCACCCAAAAATCATGTTAAACTCTGTTATATAATTATACATGTATTCCTATTCCGATACGGCTCTATCTTATCGTAAAACTTAGCACGTTTTTGTCAATATACAGAAAGCGTTGAAACCCTGTTTTTAAAGGAATTTTGAAGCAAGAAAGAAATAACTTATTTTATAATAAAATATATATCTAGAATGTGCACGACGAGGACTTTCCAAATATATCCGGGATGGTATTTTAACTTTAACTTTTCCTTCAAAAATACTTAGTAAAAACAGGGTTATCGTGTAATTCTGCCAAATATGTATAGAGAATATATTGAATTTGAGAGACGTTTTTCAAACGAATTTTGAAGCAACCAAATATTGACTTATTTTGAAGGAAAATATACCAACGTAAAGGTATTGAATTGTTTTTTAAGGAAATATCCGGGATGGTATAATAGAATAAATAGAAATATGTAATTTATGACATTTTCTATGGTAAATGTATCATTTTCCTATATAAATCAATATAAGTATTGGAATAGGATTTATCAGTTGCGCTGTCTGATGGCTTATCAGAATATGTGCCGTAGATGTACTGATAAGATCGCCTAAGAGGAGAATTGTTGAACATGTGATGATAAGCTAATAGTACGGAAGTGTTATGAGCATGGAATATACGTTAAAATATGCTTAAAGTGAATTAAAATTTCCTTAATGAAAAAAGGTAATGACGAAAATCAAAACTGGCGTTTTATTTACTATCGTTTGAACTTTAATCATTCGAGAATGACGATATTTCCTCCATGCAATTAGTTGAATCCAAAATGGCGGCCAAATACAATGTAATTACGAAATCGACAGCAGACCTGTAACTCGCTATAAGTAAGTTTACAACAACAGAAATATATATTTACGTATACATTTCATGTCTCATATATACGTCCGTAATCCTAGCCTGTCCTCATAGATCTGCATTAAATCTCCCGCCCTGAGCGTACGCACGCATTGAATGCATATGTTAAACCTATGTTAAACGTAACCTTTACCTTTAGTCAGTATATTGTACACTCAATACGTGCGTACATCCAATAGTGGCGATTTAATGTTGGCGTGGGTTATCTAGAGATACGTATGGAACTTCGGTAATCATAGAATCGGTACCGTAACCCTAGCCTAAATGTAAACTTCTCATATAGCAATATACGCTATTTTTCAAACATGCACTATATGAACCCAGTATACATAACAAACAGGCTGTGTCACCAAAGGACGAGTATGCAGATACATTTCCCGGCCGAATCTCTCGCTTGAACACAAGCGTAGGTGGTACATATTACGGTAAAGCATTGACTGTCTCGTCTGAAACATTGAATTTACAGAAATTGTTTACGTAATCCTGTTACGTGACATTTAAATTAAATTGTCGTCCTTCGCCTTCCACAGCGTATATCGCGCAATCGCCACGCAGAGCTGTCCTTCCTTACATTCACATTCTTCTCTGCAACAGGCTAATGTCAAGATTTTTTAGGTAACTTTGAAACGACACTTTTCGCAAGGTTTAAGAATACTGGTTCCTTCAGCACACTCAGTTACTTCAACACAAAGTATCCATAAAAGAAATCATTTATTAGCATTTCATACTGTAACTCTGTAAATAGTGAGATGAGCAGCGCTGCAAGAGTGCGTAGCTGCGTTCACGGTCTGTCAATTGGCTTATGGAGCCAAAGTAGGGACGAAAGCCGCTTCCGAGCCTTGGCACTGAAAAACAAAATACAGTTGTTAAATATTACATTAAAGTTTTGGAAAATAACGGAGGTGCCTCCGTTCAGTGTTATACGTAAAATATAGGTGCTTTATATTTTGATGAAATCGTGTTTTTAAGGGTAGAAATTGATTTTAAAAAAATGGTTTCTTTTCTTATACTGTTTCTACGGATAAAAATTGAATATATTTGTATTGAATATATTTGTAAAAAAAACTATGCTCAAAACATCAAGAATCTTTAAAAAAATTGCAATAAACGATTTATATTTGCCGCATTTGTATAGCAGAACTCAAACTGTAACGATTATTTGGCGAAAACTGCTGAAGCTTTTCATTTTGTTTTCATGCAGGTGGAAACATAGAAGTTACTTATGTTCCGTGATAACATCAGTAAAATCAACTTACGTCTCTAAAGTCGTATTTTTCCACATACTCGCCTCCTGCTCCTAGCGTGTTTACATTTTTTGTACGTCAGTTCGTTGCTTATACCAAAAGGTGAAGGCACCGCAAGTTTTACCAACAATATAGGATTGATCATACACCGTGGAACTGTATTGTTAGACAGACTATTCCGTTGCAAGACTTCTGTGGAAATAGCTTTACGTCATAAACCTGAATCCCTGCGACAGAGTTCGACTACAACCACTCTGATACGGAGTGATCTCCCTTTAAACGATTTACAGGTTATAGTCTATCAATTCAGTTTCTACTTTATTTTATATAAACAATGAAATCTTGAGACCTCATTTTCATTAGAATCGTTTTCAAGTTATTTGTCTAATGTCGCTGTTCACTTTAATGAAAATGACCATTCTCTTGGAAATTTTTCATTTATGCCGGTTGACGTTATTCGTGATGATATGAAGAGCTTGTGCAAAGAAACTTTCTGGATACACAAACTTAAAAAAAATGATTAACATATCAAATTTCGTGATTTGTCGTTGAATAAAATCTTTATTTGGAGTTCAGATGCAGAGGAATTATATTAGACATTGTCGGTTTATGTGAAGTCTGACTGTGAACATCGAATACGGACTGTCTAGGGAGCGTTTCAAAACACATTTATTCATTTGTTGGTTTGTTTTGGTAAGCGCCGTTTTTTACAGTATTTCTGTTATGTAACGGCAGGCAGTTGGCCTAACCAGTGTTCCTGGATTGTTTACCGGTACAAGTTAACCTGTTCTCAGCAAGTAACTGTTGCTGTTTTTTTTTTCATGGAAAATGTTATGCCTAAAATGTACCAAGCAAACTATTTTTAAGTTGCTTTAACACAGTGACAAATCGCACCCATTAACTGTGCATACTGAAATTAGACTGATCGGAGACCATGTTATTACAGTTTGGTGATCATCTGAAGTTCACTTTAAGCTAGTGTTGAAATTTTTAAACTCTCACTTTTTATAAATGTGTATCCATAGTTGATGAAACTGGTAGAAGCCGTGCATTTCATTTTCATGTGCTTAAAGTGCGCAATCCTAAACAAATTATCCTCTTTTTTACATTATTTTCTCGATAGTCTCTTATACATGAAAGTGCTCTTCCATATATAATCATGCTTGAGAGATATTTCATAAACGATTTTTCTCTCTTGCTGAGAAAATAAAACGGGGAAAGTAATGTTAACTTCCCAACAATGAAACATATACTGTAAGGGCGTAGCAAGCGGTGAGAAGGGAGGGGTGCGACGGGTGCGATCGCACTCCTTTTTCGGCAAAGCTTCCATTTTTCATTATATCAAAATATCCTTGGATGTCCATTCTTTTTTATTCGGCTCGCTACGCTCGCCAACTTGCCTATATTTACTATTATTGACGCTGTAACCTTTATATAAAGTTGATGATGATTCTTTATATTATAGAATATGATTTTTAGAAAGGTCAGAGCATTACTTTTATGCGAAACTGATTAATATGTATAACTATTTACCTTTTCACAATAGCTGAATGAAATGTATATAAATGACAGTTTACATTTACATTAAGTTTCTAAAAAACGATGTAAAATAAATAATGTAAACTTTGTAACTGAATACTGAATGAAATTTTTAACGGTGTTATGTGAACTTTAGTTCATATATCAGTGAAAAATTGTTTAGCGGCAGGACCCATACCTAGGTTTGCTACTCATTTTATTCAAAAATTATTTTAAGAGAAATAACTCCGCAAACAATATTTCGAGCGGACGTGCCAATGATATGCTCAACAAGGCTTTATACCAAGCACTTCCTACTATCATTGAAAGCTGGACTAGAATTTTGAAATGAAGCGTTGACAAAAATTTCTAGCAGGGCTTTTTCCCCTATAAATCTACGTCCAGTAAAAGGAGGTAATCCCAAAGCAAAGAAAGTATTTTTTCCACAATTCTGAATTTAGTATACCCAAATTAGTGTTCTGCTCAACCTGGGGCTAGAGGGCGTGGACGGTAGCATGCATTTCCACTACCGTCCATGAACAGGCTCAATCAAACCGAGCCTGCAACATTTTCGTTTTTGTCGTGTTGAGCGACCTGTGAAGTTTCCACTTTTCTCTATTTTACCTTTCTGAAATGCAGTCCATTAATATTTTAAACAAAAATATCTTTACATAGATTTTGTTTATTTGCAAATTTTCTCAAATAAAACAATTTTCAAGAGGATTTTCCTAATTCCACTGGTGTTGATGACGTTCCCAAAATGATGAAAAAGGACCTGTCTACATAATTTTTATCTCTAATAATGAATTAATATTAATTCGTTAAATCATTCAACGTACAATCCATAACTGATGAATAATATAGACCTGCAACTATCATTCCTAAGACGTTTCAGTCAAATCATACAAACAGTATAATAGGAGTAGTCCGAACATTTTTTTTCCAGTAAAATGAATAATGGACATAAGTCCGAGAAAATATTTAGAGCAGTATGTACCAACGATATGCACATCTTATTTCAATAAATCCCTTAGGCTTCAATGAAATTTGGAGATGAATTACAGAAAAAATCTCTTCATAGACTTTATGTATGATAATCAAATGGCCATTACTGTAACACAATGATAGCTCGCAGGTCAGTTTTCAGTTAATTCATCATTGTGTGTATTTTATCTATTATTGATTTTGGTAGATAATCCTGATAATTCTTACAAATGATACGAATTCTGTTTACATGCGTAGGTCATTGTTGGTATTTACTACTCAAGCAAATTTCGTAACATCGGAGTGTTTTATCCATTACGTTTTGGCCTAAATGACTTTGTTTACTATTATTACCGATCAGATATTGCGAAATTCTCAAATGAAATTGATTTGGTCAGCCTTAATTACTTTATTTTTGTTTTCGATGGAATTTTCATTAATTGGCCAGAAATGTTAATTACTTTGTTTACCTGTTCAGCATATTGTTGTTGTTTACAATTTATACAAAATGAATCACCGTTGAATGTTTTATCTATTAGATTTGACCCTAATTATTTTGTTTGTTTCAGTAACAGTCATTTATTTACGAAAATACACATTGGTGATTGATTCCACATCTGTTGTTTACTATTATATGAGTACATAATGGACGTTTTGATTGACATGTTTTGAAATTGCTTTGAATATTTTGAAATACTTGTAAACATGTTATTGCGTTGTAGTTCGTAAAAACAGGTATAAATACTCAGAGAATTAAGAGAAGATATGAGAATAGGGAGAGGAGGACTGAGTCAAGAAAAGAGAGGACTGAGTTAAGAATCAGGAAGTTAGAAATGTTTTACAAAAATGGGATCGGATAATTGGCAGTTCGGATCGGTTCAGATCAGCTCGGTTAAGTTCGATTTTTTGGGCTCGGGTTTAAGAGCGGGTTAAAAATAACTGTGGAAGTTTTAGAATTGACTATTATGTTATAGAACTTTTGGACTTAAGAATAAAAAATTAATTAAAAGTTTGACGCGGGAAAATACTATTTAAAAAGCTGATGTATTTATACCTGAATTGACTGTTAGTATAGTTGACGTCTGTATAACCTTGTAAATAAAACCGAGTGTGAAAAAACTGCTGACTTTCTCAATCTATGCAACCAGTGGTGGTGTTACATTACTCAGTACAAGATCATTTAAATATGAACCTCGTGATACATGCTCAGCTAGAATTTGTACGGATCATTCCTATGAAATTTGTTTCAAATCCTGCTAATTATAAAGCAGTTTGGACAAATTTCATTCAAAAACTACTTTTAAGGGACCCTTACTCCACAAAAAACCGAGGATACGCACAACAAGGCTTCATAATATCATTTCTGTGAAGTTTAAATCCTAGCAGAGGATTTTGAGAATCTAGCTCAGGCTATATGAAGACGGACAGACGGACTTACATATGACGAAGGCAGAAACGAAATGTATCAAATGAAATGGGAAACACAGTGTATGGAACTTTTGTAGAATTATTATCTTTTTTTTAAAGAAATCTTATTCTAAGTACATGTACATTTTGGAGAGCTCTTGATAAAACACTTTACTCATGCTTGGTTAAAGCAACTCTTCTAATGTCTTATGAGAACATTCCTTTACTAACATTCATTTATATTGTCCCAAATTTAATTACTTCCTATACAAACATAGAACATAACCAAGACTCAGTTCCATTCAGTCTGTTTATATAATACTTGAAGACGTTCTGTCATGAACAATGTCAGCTAATGTAAGTTACTAACAGTGAATGAAATATTAGTATGCCTTGAGAAGACCCCGAGTATTTACAGCACATTCACAGTTCATTGTCCACATCAACTTAAGCCGACAATATCTATTACGAGGGCATATAGCCCTTTATTATTGAAACTAAGTCATGTTAAAGAAAAGTTCATCTATGGAAATGTAACATCAAAATTGAAGCCCAGTGTCAGAAAGAAAAAAGTGCGAAATATACATCACTAGTTTTTAAAAGAACATACGTTATTGGACAGTTAATAGTAACATAAAAAATGAACACTAGACACACAAAAGTTCGTAAATGAAACTCAACAAAGAAGAAGGAATAAAGACAGCATGGTGGTGATCGATTCATTGCCAGTCAACCAAATGCCCTAAATTCACATGAAGCATGTTCTGTGTGAATGTCAAGTGTTGCTCATTTCAGGGTCAAGTGTGAAGAAGGCTCACACACAACGCACATCCAGCTCGCCAGTCATGCAGACTCAAGATATTTTTGCGGACCTTATCAGGTGGGTGCAACCTACATTATAGTAGACTTACACGGACTTGGAAATCGGACAATGCCCTTTTACATTAAGTATATGACTTGCATGTATTCATATAATCTCCTACTTTTGGAAAACCAGATTTTGTAAAATGACATAACAGGGTAACGTTTGATTCTGGAGCACCAGTCAAAGCTGGAATTGTCCTTATAACATTCACTTACTTTTATCAACTACGCACGATACGATATCAAAGTTTAAAATTAATTTACCCTTAGTTATATTTACTTATTATGTCATCTCCTCGTAGAACGAAGAACAAACACGTGTATAGATATCAAATTGCAATGACGCTTTACGTACATGGCATCTAACGTCAAACCGTTGAGTTGTACGTCCAAAAATTGGAAGGACAGTTTGTCTTCAACACAATATTGTGAAAAACTGAAAACGTAAAATTCCCTTTTTTATTTGACATTTCATTTTCAGATTGATCACTTGTGCTGAAATTCAGACTTTTAATGGGCCTGTAGTCTTTTAAGGATGTCATTTTAGCGTATACTTGCCGATTTTATGTCAAAATTGTATATCAGAAGGAACATGGTTTACTCTATCAAATGATAAATGTCCGTTGTAATGTGGTGCGATACCACTTACAAACACGCTAGTCCTAATATAAATTAAATAAAGTTTCAAAATGTAAAAAGTTTCGCTGATTTTAAATCATAATCAAGCATTTTAGAGGAATCAAAACGGCAGTATTTCGGCATTTTGGCGCCCTTAGTTGTGACGTTCGTGACGCCATCATTGGTAACGTATTGTTGCCAAGACGACGGAAAAATAAAAATAGGAACCATAGCGCTATAGATGGACCAAGTTTCATCAAAATCGGAAGGAATGTCATATTTGACGAATAAGGTATCGATCCACCTTAAAGCAGACATTTCTAAAACAAAGAAAAAACATTATTTAATTTTTGAACTAATGTTATTTATTTTCGTTAATTCTTCAGTTAATTTTGACAAGAAAGAAAATTAGTTTTGTATATTGACTTTAACTTGACGAATCACGGACCTGTCAGTTTTAGATATTTGTATATTTGGATATAGACTTTAACGATATTACAATGAATGATATATATGTTTAACGTAATGTTATTTTCAGAAATCTATTCCCTGACAATTTGATTACTGCAGCGTTTCACCAGGTTTGTAAATGTGCATCATTAAAATAATGGTGTTTTTCTTTCTTTCTAAGATACAAAATGACAGTACAGTTGAAGATGAGATCTACAGTTGTAATTAAACTTTAAAAAATGAATGAATTAAGCGGCAAAATTCGCTACATACCTGACAGCATTTTCGTCTTTGCACATTTGGTCATATGCCCTACTTCCGCCGTCACCGTGACCCTTTCGGCTTCAAGCTGAAAAACAAACAGATAGTTGCATTGCCATAAAAACATCATTCATTCATTCATTCATTTTACTCACTGTTGTACACAATTGTCATGTACAGATGAAATTTTGTTTTTTGCAGTTATATAATTTTTTGTTTTGTTGGATGTTTTCAAGCCGTTAGTATTTTTGACTTAGCTTTTTCCAGATGTTTAACTTATATCATAACATAGTTCAAGGTAAAAATATTGGCATCGTAGTCAGTAGGCAGTATATTTTGGCATTTTCTTTCGCAAACGTTTTAATGTCGACTTCGTGCTTACCACGTGATATCCACGCAACAAGGTCATAACGCCTGGTTTGTTGACCTCAGAATGCGATCTTGTTAATAGTCATAGTGAAGATTGTGCTGGGAAGAAGCCAGTCAGATGCTGCATGTCTTAGACTGGTCTCAAAACTCTAATGTATAAACTTGGAGATTAACATAACGTCGGCCGGCGTCGAAATCCCCGTATGTTCAATTTATTAACTTTTCAGGAGAGACAAAAATAAAACAACACTTTTTCAGGACAAACATTTAAATATCCAAACTACTTCTACATCTTAATTAGGTTGAAATAGCATTATTTATTACACTTTTCGTGACACACCAGGTTTACCGAGCATATAGGCATAATTAATATACGTAATTTTTGTACGTGATGTTCGACTGTTTTTAATTAAAACTTAAAAAAAAAATGTCCTTATAGGTTTTCGCAGAACTTGCATGTATTAAACTGTAGTGAGAATTAGCTTATTTCTGTTAAATCATTGTTTCCGACTTTGATGTCATTTTATTTTCTTATGATTAGTGATCAGATGTGTCAGAAACTTAAAAAAATATTCGACGTTTTAGAAGTACAAAAGTGGTTCAATGAAATTATATGAATTTGTTCTTTGACATTTTTTTCAGCTCTATACGGGGTATTCGACGGCGGCCGACGATAGCGATTTTATACTCCTATATTTCCAAGACTGATGCTTAAGTTTTTCTAGTGTTTTTGTAGATATCATTCAGTACATTTATTTATTAAGAAATGAACGAAATCAGATGTTAAGATAAAACCATTTAACTATTTTCAGACCATCACAGTGTATGAAGAAGTGAATATATTTGATGAGGTAAGTGGCAGCAACGTTACGTCGATTGTCAAGAATCTAGGTAGAACCAACGGCACAAATGTCCTAGGTAAGTCTGTTCCAAAGTTTCTGATTATAAAAGTCGCAGACAATTTTTCAACAGCATATATTACTACACTATTGCGGTCTTTACATTTTTGATGTTCACAATCATGGTATGAAAGTAAACTATTTAGTTCTACTTCGAGACTTTAGTTACTGGAAACACAAAGTAAAACTGGCAGTAATTTTGCTGACAGGTTTTTAGTATGACCGTTTGTGCAAGAATTCTACACTCTACATCGTGTTAGTACAATCCTATACATACTCAGTTTCTCCTGGTCTGCATACATGTACGAATTCCATGTACACGGGATTTACACGTGCAGCATTTCTTTATCGGATTGTAGTGGAAAATTACCTCGTGTTTCATTCACTAATTTTGTACGCTTTCTGACAGCAAGTAGAGTCTACGTCATGTTAATAATCTCTTCCTTTTGTACTACTTACAAAGGTAGACATAGTTCGGCCATAACAAACATTGTTTCCTGTTTGGATATCCATTTGTTTTCCTTATTTTTAGTAAAAAAAAAAGCTGTAGTGAAAACTAAAACAACTGGTTTTATTGACGATCAATATCTGCAAATATCATAATAATGTCATGAAGTGAAAGTAATCTTACCTTTATATGTATATGCAATATTGCCTTTAACTTGAAGGAAAATCCATTTCGTAATTAGTTTTAACAATATATTTTTTTGTCAATAGTTATTCTCAATTATGCAAAAGCAAGAAACAGATGTCACTATCAAATGGTGTCTTCTTTAATTATTGACAATGGCTAGATATAAACAAACATTTGTATGAAGGTTCCAGGGTAACAAAGTATGGTCAGTGATTATTGCATACTTAACACCTGTTACAGGGCTTATTATCTGTTGTACTCTGTTTGGTGTCGGCACAGCATCAGTAGGGCATCACGGGAAATATTTCCTCAACTTCTTTCAGTCGGCGTCGGAAGTAATCCTGCGTGTTTTACAATGGCTTATCTGGTAAGAGCAGTTATCGTGGTGTTGATGACGATGATGTTGTTGTTGTTGTTGTTGTTGTTGTTGTTGTAGATGATGATAATGATTTAATAGTTAAAACTGACTTCGACATCATCAGGATCATCACCATCATTATGTTCATCAGCTGCAGCAACATCATCATTACAGTGATTATCTGCAGTATTATTATGAAACACATGTTGTTGTTGTTGTGTTTAGGAAGTAATCGCTGTCACTGGAAACAAAACCAGATTCTCGAAAACTGATGAAGTAATATATTTGAAACTTATTTTCACATTTAAACTTTAATTTTTCTTCTCTACCATACATTATGTCCATATTGATACAAAGCATGGCAGACTGTCTGCAATGGTTCACTGTTGTGTGAATGCCAACAAATACCAACACTCCAGCTTATATATTGCAGTTTTGTATACGAGTTATAGTTTCCCCCAATTATAGACGCTCCTATTAATATCGCACACTACAGCTTGCTGCCTATAACGTCTTGAACGTTGACCCAGAGATCTGGAACTGAATTCAGACTCGTATTTTTTATATTCTTAAGATTGAGCGTAGTTTATAAATATTTTCATTTCGGCTTTCCTATCCCTGTTCTTATTTCATGTATTAATTAACTTTTCCAGGTTTACTCCTGTAGGAGTAGCGAGTCTGATAGCCACTGTCCTGGCAGAAACCGTGGATTTGGAGGGGACATTTGCACGACTGGGGATGTTTATACTAGCGGCCATGTTGGGCCTCATTACTTTCATGTTTTGTGTCATTCCGCTGGTCTACTTTATAATTATACGACGAAATCCTTTCAACTTTTTCGTCAATCTCATACGACCTTTTATGATAACATTCGCCACTGCTAGCTCGTAAGTTTTTGTGGTTATTTACAAACTTTTAATTTTATATTCGAAAGGCATTCCACCTGAAATCTCAAAATGAACTAAGTAACTAAATCTGCGTTTGCATTTACAGCTTTCAATCAAGTTTTATGAGCACGTGCTCAGCTCAGATAAATTAGCACTTGATGAGATATTTTACTTTTACATGTTAAATATATGCACAATGAAAATGAACGTTTTTTATGGTTAAATCCTTAAAATTGCATTCTGTCCAGTGCCTTTTACAGTAAAGAACTAGTTTCATAATATATTGTCTTTTGAAGACTGACTGCAACAGTCGGTCAGTGCTTATCAGTCCTCTACTGGTGAAACAAGGGAACTTGTGGTTATAAAAATGCAAGATATTTTTCATGCTACATAGATGGACGGCAGCACAGCCAGTACGCGCATCATTTTCTTGTGCTGCTCTATCAACAAATATATATGCTATGGCAACAAATAGCCCGAAATGTTACTAAAAGATAGAAATACGGAGAAAAGGGGCGTTCTTTTATTTTGTTGTTATGGCAAAATAATAGGTTGCTATGGCAACAGATATTCTAAATATATGACAAGAAAGTGGGGAAGTTGGATGCTGCGATAACTTTGAATTTACAAGTTATTTTGTCTTAAACTTGCTATATGGATACATTTTAACTTGGAGAATACATACATCCTTTCTTCTTGTTGCTGTGTCAAAAAAATATGGTTGCTATAGCAACATGTAGGCATGCCATGAATATACTACCACTTTAGATTTCATACAGTTTGCCGGGTTGTAGTGATAAATATAGCCAGTCTATTCCTCTGATCCGTGACATTCCGTGCAAAGCATGATTGCAAATTATCTAAATACATGTTAACTGCTGACTAGTGTACAAAATTAACCAACTACAGTTAATGCGGTCTCAATCAAATTGAATTTGCAATATTCACTATTAGCCTTGTCATCAGTGCTTCCGAGGAATCCACTTTTCAGATTTTGATAATATATTTTGTTAGTATTACGTTAATTAGTATATATCTTTTTCAAGAATTTTACAAAAGCAGTTGATAATTTTAGGTTTTATTTATCAAAAACATTCTTACATTTTTATGCCCCCGAAGGGAGGCATATAGTTTTTGAACCGTCTGTCCATCTGTCGGTCTGTCAGTCTGTCCGCAATTTTCGTGTCCGGTCCATAATTATCTTTGTCATCGATGGATGGATTTTCAAATAACTTGGCATGAATGTGTACCACAGTAAGACGACGTGTCGCGCGCAAGACCCAGGTCCGTAGCTCAAAGGTCAAGGTCACACTTAGACGTTAAAGGTCATTTTTCATGATAGTGCATTCGTGTCCGGTCCATATCTTTGTCATCCATGGATGGATTTTCAAATAACTTGGCATGAATGTGTACCACAGTAAGACGACGTGTCGCGCGCAAGACCCAGGTCCGTAGCTCAAAGGTCAAGGTCACACTTAGACGTTAAAGGTCATTTTTTATGATAGTGCATTCGTGTCCGGTCCATATCTTTGTCATCCATGGATGGATTTTCAAATTACTTGGCATGAATATGTGACACAGTAAGACGACGTGTCACGCGCAAGACCCAGGTCCGTAGCTCAAAGGTCAAGGTCACACTTAGACGTTAAAGGTCATATTTCATGATAGTGCATTGATGGGCGTGTCCGGTCCATATCTTTGTCATTCATGCATGGATTTTAAAATTATTGGGCATGAATGTGTACCACAGTAAGACGACGTGTCGCGCGCAAGACCCAGGTCCGTAGGTCAAATGTCCTAAACTCTAACATCGGCCATAACTATTCATTCAAAGTGCCATCGGGGGCATGTGTCATCCTATGGAGACAGCTCTTGTTTAACGATGTTTCAGCAAATAACTTCTTATTTACACTGCAGTATGATTTTTTTTTTATTTTTATGCCTCGAAGATGGGCATATTAACTTCACATTGTCCGTCCGTCCGACTGTAATTTTGTAAATTCTTGTCCGGGCTGTAACTCGATCTGCTATCCATGAAGGAATTTTGAAATAGTTTGGCATAAACATTAACCTTAAGGTATAGGTCCATGTTTCGGAGAAAAAAGTTCGAAAATCAACAAATCATAGAAAGAAAGCATTGTTTTACATGAAAATTTAACAGCGTATAAACACGGTGAGGATGCGTACACCGGATATTGCCATTTAATGATAAGGTATTTTCCGAAAACGTGTTTATTTTTCGTCAACAAGGTAAGTAAAACACCTATTTACTATTGTATTATACTTCTATAGAAGAAAAGATCATTGGTTTTAATAACTAGATACTGTGTATATGCTTTCACAAGCATAAAATTAGTCAATCTTATGAGGAAATGCTAAAATTTGTGATAAAATGGCATCTTTATCATCTGATAAATGCAGGTAGGGGACACATTTCATCCGCTATCGTCACTTATTGTCTTGTGATAAAAATTCTGAATCGTATGATTTATTTAGTTACATACAAAGAAAATATGTGCAAAATTTCAGCTTTGTAAATGTTCAAATGACGGAGAAATCGACGATAAATGAGCGTCGATGGTGTACTGTGTACTGCAAATATATGTACTGAGTATTGACTTGTATCAAATTTTACTGTACTGTGTTTACATTATCGCTGAGTTTTATAGAATTAATCTTACAAAATGTACATTATCATTTCCTTTCTAAAGTACAAAACAGTATTTTCTTCAGCCCTGAAAATACGTGATGTTTTACATTGATATTTATAGCGTTTACTCTGTTGCAATTCATGTAATAAGCTCTAAACGTAACTCTCAGTCACCATAGTGCAGCAGCGGGTGTTTTGTTACGTTTAGCAATTCTTCCATTGAGCATTGATTTTAAGTTGATTTTACACGAATTATCTCAAAAACAGTTAAAGGTATTTCTTTATAATTTTGCATTGGGATGCCACTAAGACTTACTCTCAATATCTAGCAGAAAGTCCGGTCCTACTAATAAATACTATATTGTGATTTTTTTCCTTGCAGATCCAACTTGTTTATGTGTGTTTATGGCTGGCTCGACGAACGAATTTAAGGCCATTGTATGTCATTTTGTTGAACTCCACCCAAAATGACGAGAATATTATAGTACGCTAACGACCAAAACAGCAAAAAAGTAAATTACAAGATTGCACCAGACATATGCAGAGAAAAAAAGCAGAAAAAACTGTTGATTCAGAAAATATCAACATACTTGTTTCAAAAAAAAAAAAACCCGCTTACAAAAGGGACCAATTTGCAACAGAAAGAAACCTTTGATTTGTACAAATGGTGAGTAGCCTGTTCATTGACGGCAGTGGAAATGTATGCTACCTACCTCGCCATCTAGCAGAACTCAACATTTACACAATGCTACCAGTACAAAAATATAATCTAGAGACACATACACGGCGGTGTACATGGAACTTTCAATGTTACACAGAGTGCAATTCCATAGACAGGGTTTTCAGGGAGTATTGTTATACAGTCTATGAAGAATGTGACAAAATAGATGGATGAATAAATAGCCTTTAATCAGTTTAGTTGCCAAGAAATGTTTTCTTCGATTTTATAGTTTCCTATATTTCTTGACGTTGCAAAATGTTTTCATCGACAACTTGGTTAATACGAGGTATAGTGAAGACTACAAGTTGTTTTGAAGAGCAGGCTTATAACTCTTCCACTGATTTTACAATTATACAACTTCTTGCATAACAGAGACCGCATTTTTGACGCTAAATTAAGAGAAAAGAGAAAAGCAAGACAGACGAATACTTATTGACATTAAAAGAAGCAGCCAGTTACTGCATAAATGTGATGAGTGTACATTACTTCCACATAAGATTGGGCATTGATACTGAAATAGGTTCCGTTGTGACAGATTTATTTTAACACCAAGTAATATTGTAAAAGTAATGTTTTACTTTGATAAAGTAAAAAAAGTCATGTACATTGAAATATTTATTAAACAAACTTGAAACGTAAACACAAATTCATAAAATAGCAAAGATAATAATCAGATGGTAGAAGAACTCTATAAGATTTGTTTTTCGTTCTAATCCTTTCCACCAACTGTTCTTGTAACGTTAGTATATAAATATAGTTATGTATATTGTTGGGAATAAAAATATATGTTTAAACCAAAGATCATAAACACTTGACATTCAACAGTTTGAATACATGAAAAAAATCGAAATCATCTTCAAGTGAGTTCCCGATCGTTTTTATAGTTCGAAGTTGACCTTGACAATAAATATACAATTTTGGTCAACAGGGAAGTTGGTCACATAAAAGTGATAACGAATTGTTTGCATAGAAATGACATATATCTTGCAAATAAAGTGTGCAAAATACTTTCAAGAATAACACATGGCACTGTTTCTCCTACTTTTAACACAAATTGCTCAGTGCATATGACACCCATTTTGTTTCGTATGAAGCAAGTGGTAAGCTAATTACCTTTCAGAACAATGCATTTAAACCAATATAAATAGCTTTGACTATATTATTTAAGAAAATTTCAAGTGAAACTAGTTCGATGGTTTTACGTTAAATGTGTCTAGGGTTATTGAGGAGGAACAACTTTAAAAGTTCAAAGCCCCTACCATATTGACCTTTGAACTATTGACACCATAATCGATAAAGGTCGTCTATTGACCAAGGTTTATGTCTCTTTGTAGTATGAAAGCGAAAGGATAACATATTTTCATGTTTGCTCTTCTTATAAGGTGAGACCTTTTCCACACTTGTCATCATATCCTGTGTTCCATTACTATAAAACTTAAATTCACGGCTGAACTTGTGGCTGGGTCTTTACTCGACAGTGGCTAATCTTTAGACAGTTTCTCGGAGTGATATTGGCATATCGCTGTAATTGTAAGTTGTAATAACAGTGTTCAAACTGGTGCTTGTTATTTTCGCTGTGAAGTCTAATTTCATCTGCAAACAGAAAAAGACATTCCATCATTGAGGCCAATAGAATTACATGCCTCGTCTATCTTATGACCATAAATGCTGAAAACATGCACGTTTTTCAATATCAATACTCAGTACACCAAACTGCAATACACAGTACAAATATTACTTTGAAAACTCAATACACAGTACACCATCGACGCTCATTTATCATCGATTTCTCCGTAATTTGAACATTTACAAAGCTGAAATTTTGCACATTTTTTCTTTATATGTGACTAAATAAATCGTACGGTTCAGATTTTCCCCACAATGCAAACATGTTATGGTATCGGGACAAATGTTTTTACGGCATACATTTATCAAATGATAAACTTGTCATTTTATCAAAAAGTTTAGCATTTCTACTTAAGATTGACCCATTTTACGCTTGTGAAAGCTTATACATAGTATCTAGTTATGAAAAGTAATGATCTTTTCTTATGTAGTAGTATAATACAATAGTAAATCGGGATTTTACTTACCTTGTTGACGAAAAATAATCACGTTTTCGGAAAATTCCTTATCACTTGGTGGCAATATCCGGTGTGCGCATCCTCACCGTGATAAAACATTTATATTATTCTACAAAACCATTGTCAATTTACTCATATATATACAGTATTGAATTCCGGAAAGGGACTGCATGAAGGGGCCAAACTTCTGGACAGTCCAGCGCCTTTAAAAACTCACCATTTTTTTTTAAAAGCTGTTACAGGTCTTCGTTTTGATGCATTTGCAACATCGTGCGAGTGTTTAAACTTTACATAACTGGGTAAAACATCGTTTTGACAATTGTTTACATTTATTTCTTTACAAAAGCCATTCTTATTCAAGCGCGTAGTGAAAATCTGGCAAACATACACACTTCAAATTGCTAATCTATGTCGTTTCAATACGAAGTCTATATAATCCAACAGAGATTGCTGCATATACAATCATTGCTTACTTCATATTCTGTTTTTAAAAAAGTGGAATGGCGAACTCAATGGGACATGCAAAATGTGATCGTTAAAAATATATAATACATGTTCCTTACCAGTAGGACAATTTTTGTATAGGTTTGAAATTTATTTCATTATCCTTTTATTTGATTACTTATTTTGTAATAATCCTGAACATGTGAAATATTACAATCTTACAATTTTAAAGAGGCGAACTTGTATAATAAAATTTTAACACAATGTCAAAAAAAAAAAAAAAAAAAAATGAAACAAATTTTGGCCTTCAAGTCTAAAAGGGATTTCGAATATGATATTTTTGTAATAGTACAGACATAATTTTCGCACATAATAATTATTAAGTTATTTTCAGACGTCACATAATATTTGCTATGTCTAATAATTGTACTTAAATGTATACAATTATCAGTTAGTCCATGGTCACATTGTTGTAGAAAATAAAATCCTATAGAAATCAAATAATTACGCCCGATTAAATCTTACGCTATTGCCCCACAAGTCATAGGATACTACTCACACTGGATAACCGGCTATCCTGACGCCCGCTGGAAATGTAACTCAGCTGGAAATGTAACGCAGCTGTAAATAGGTAGGTAAAGTTTTTCATTTATTTCTATTAAAACGAAGCCAATTCTTGCAAATCAACTTGACAGTTTTATCAAGGAATGACCATTGCTTACATTTACAATTTCTGGGCCAAAAACGATCGTTATGTTTTGAGATATTCGCTAACAATTTCTTCACTTTGAAAAATCGAGCAAAATTCCAAAGTTTTGCGCAAATTGTTTTGTTTATGAACAACCTGTGAAAAATTTTATCATCTGGTTGAACAGATGTGTCCTTTCGGAACACCTGTGTGAAGTTTCCGGGTTCTACGTTATTCCTGAAAAAGTATATTAGCCGTTAAATAGGCATGGTCGAAAAAAAAAGACTGTCGAAAACGGCCGCTGTATTTGCAAAAGGCAGTCGTTGAAGTCAGCTGTCGGCTATCGAGAATACAGCTGTATCAAAGTAAAAAAAATGTCTTGTAGACATGTAATATGCCCCGTAGAGTCTCTTCTTTATGTATATTTTGGATCTGTTTTGTCTGTCTGTGTTTTTGCGACTTCTTTCGTCTTTAATTTGTGTAAAATATGTATACTTGCAGTCCGTAAACAGTTTGAATATACTTATGTATGGTCCTTATTGCCTTGTCGAGTAATTCTGGTTGATTTCATTATCATTGTCCGTTTGGTTTAGGGTCTAAAAGTTGCTTAGTTCCTTTCGTCTGTCCGTTCGTCCGCCCGCAGTGTCTTGTCCGGAATCTGATTCTACATGCATGGACTGATTTTTAACAAAGACCAAATACTTCTTTGTTTTTAAGTATTAATTTTTAAACTTCAAACATGTGTTACCAATGATACAAGTATTGCTGAGGCCCATTCATTAATGGCCACCTCCAATGTCAGTATAACAAAAAAAAAATAACACAGACCTATATATAAGTATTTTGTGTCAGACTGGCAATTTCTACATGCATAGACAAAATTTCAAATATATGGTATTAATTTCATTTTTTCCATAGGTTTATAAAGCAACATTTTGTTTTGTCTGGCGTATGACTTTATCATTCATCGAGAGATTTTGAAATATGTTACGCAAATGTTTACTACAGCCAAATTATCTTAGACATGCAAGAGTCGTCATCCTTCCTTGAAAATTAAGGTCGCAGTTTCGAGTCCGGTCTCCAAGCAACAATTCGTGTCCGGAGCATAACTTTGTTACTCAGTGTGGTATTTTGAATTAATTTTATATTATTAATTACACAGTGAAACTCAGGAAGGTCAAGGTTGCATTTTTGATTAATGTTTGTACTATAGTGTCGTATAGTATAACTTTTATTTGCATGTGGTTTTATTTGATTGCAAACTATGTATTGCAGGGCAATTTAACTTGTTTCAATATGTCCTTTTCCTTACCTTTTTTCAATAGAAAAATATGCTGGATGAAATAGCTGATTTACAGTTGGTAGGCAATGATATAATGGGTTTATTTCTTTTTTTCACGTAATACATGATTTATAATTTCAAAATTCAATTCAATTCATTGTTATATTGTTTATGGATCATGCATGTACTTATTTATTAAGTTGCCAGTCGTTTCTCGATAATGTATATAGTTTACATTTGATTTCAGAATGATGTACATCTGTTACTATTGTTCAGCGGTGTATGAGGTGTACAGAGACATTATACACATAATACTGTGTATGCGTAAAACTTTTATTTTTAAACAAAAAGACATTATGTATGTGAAACAATATACAATATCTAGCGTTGTACAAAATAACAGTGTAAGACAGAAAGAGCAAATGCGTAAACTGCACAAAAGGGGGATAACTCTTGTGACAAATTCTGGGATCCGTTATCGTAAGATCGTAAACAAGCAAAGAACAGTTCCGATCTACCTTGTTATATGTTGATTAAAGCTACATGTGGCTGCCATGCTAAGAAATAACTAATTAACATTCATGTGAGATTTTGCAAAGTACTGCTTATTTAGATTTGAAACAATCGTTTTCAATCGTTTGCCTCTATACATCAACAACTTGCAGTTTTAGACCATGAATAAACTGGTATTTGTTGAAAGGGTATTTATGAATAAAACAAAATAGCAGATTTACATTAGGAGCAATTAAATAATTATGTATGAGCAAATAATATTATACACCATCTAGCACCATCAAGGACTGACGGCCAGAAGCAATCATTTGCACTTGCAAAACCCGAGGTGAAATTACTTTCTGTAGTAGCCCGGAGGCACCTGTAGTGGTTTTCCTCCACCATCAAAAGCTGGCAAAATTGCAATATGTACTATATTGCTTCGGTGTAACTGCAAAAAAATATATGGTTGGCTTTCGCATGCTGGAAAAATGGCAAGAACGCGTGAACTACGTTTAAATTCAGCCCGGGTGTGAAGGAATATAGTCCTAAAGCCTCTTGAAATGAAAGTGCCAATTTTAAAAATAATTACGTTTCCGTCAAATCACTGCCAGTAATACTTTTTACTTACAAAAGTATTCAAAATCATCGGAGTTAATGGATAGTCTATAAATGCTAACATCTGAGTTCAACGACAGCACTAGCGGCCGTTTTCGACAGTCTTTTTTTTTTTCGACCATGCCTATTTAACGGCTAATATACTTTTTCAGGAATAACGTAGAACCCGGAAACTTCACACAGGTGTTCCGAAAGGACACATCTGTTCAACCAGATGATAAAATTTTTCACAGGTTGTTCATAAACAAAACAATTTGCGCAAAACTTTGGATTTTTGCTCGATTTTTCAAAGTGAAGAAATTGTTAGCGAATATCTCAAAACATAACGATCGTTTTTGGCCCAGAAATTGTAAATGTAAGCAATGGTCATTCCTTGATAAAACTGTCAAGTTGATTTGCAAGAATTGGCTTCGTTTTAATAGAAATAAATGAAAAACTTTACCTACCTATTTACAGCTGCGTTACATTTCCAGCTGAGTTACATTTCCAGCGGGCGTCAAGATAGCCGGTTATCCAGTGTGCTACTGTGACATCCAGTTCACAGCGAGATAAATATCGTCTTTCTTTTATAATTGGTGGTTACATATTTTTAATGGCCTATTACTAACTGAATTATATATATTATATTTCAGAAGACCTTAAACTACATTCAGATCAAGATTTCAGTGTAATACTTGGTTTTAGATGTTGTTCAGATATATCAACGAATCAATATGTTATTACAATGTCTACCCAATGCTAATGTTAAAGCCTCGTATAAAACTTCTGAAAAAAAACAACCTTTTTTTGGTTCGCTATATCTTAATATGTGTTATTTCAATGTATATATATTTTAAAATTGGGGCATGGAAATATGTTCTTTACAAACCATGTTTGTTTTCATAGATCAAATAAGAGCTAAAATAGGGACATTTTCAATTACATTTTACCGAAAATTAAATAAATCAGTGTTCGTTTTAGTTGAAATTAACTGTTCATATTATTTCGCACGAAATCACAATGGCGAAGCGCGAAATAGTGAATTTTTCGGAATTTCGCGCTTCACAATTGCGCTTCGAAATCGTAATATTGCGTTTTGTGCTTCTCCATCATGCGCAGGCGATGAAGGAAGCGTTGGATCCGATCCATGACGGCAAAGAGCGAGATCACAAGCGCAAAATAGCGAAATTTTCTCAAAGTCGCACTTCGCCATTGTGATTTAACATACGACGACGAATTACGGAATTTAGCGATTTCGCAATTCGCCGTCGTGACCTCGAACGAGATCACGATAACTAAGCATGAAATCGAGAGTTTTTAGCAGTTTTTAGCAGTTTGCCACCGGTCGCACTTTGCAATCATGATCTAGCTCTTCGCCATCGTCATTTCACTGTGCAGGTGATACCATGAAGGCAAAGCTACACTTACAGTAAAATTCATTTTACTATCGTATATTTACCTACAGACATATCCCTTGAATGATATATCAAATTATAATAATATTTCGAAAGTTTGTTACCACGAAACATCTGTTTTGAACAAATATTTTTAGCTTCAAAAATATCAGGAGGGTACCCCGACCCCCACATACCTCTGCGTACTATGAAAATGCCCCAGCGTCGTGCCTGTTATTTAAAGGGTGACAACTTATTTAGAATATTTTAAATATCCAACTCTGTGGGACAGAACAGTAAAACATGTATTGGACAGGTATGTTGTGTGTCAAGATGCTGTTCATTTACTAAAAAAATATGTTGTTTTGTGATATACTGCTAAACCTTAATGAGACGACGTTTCGTGTGTAATACTCAGACCCCTAGCTACAAGGTCAAGGTCACACTTAGAAGTCAAACGTTAATAGGGTTTGTTTCGTGTCCGCTTCGTAACTTTGCCATTCATCAAGAGGTTTTAAAATTACTTAGCATGAATGTTTATCTTTATCAGACGACATGTCATGGGCAAGACTCAGACCCCTAGCTCCAAGGTCAAGGTCAGACTTAGAGTTCAAATGTTAACAGGATCTGTTTTTGTGTCCGGTCCATATTTCTGCTATCGATGAAGGGATTTTGAAATTCCTTAGCATAAATGGTAACCATAATCAGACAATGTGTCATGCGCAAGACCCAGATCCCTTGCTCTAATGTCAAGGTCATACTTAGAAGTCATAGGTTAATAGGATCTTTTTCGTGTCCGGTATATAACTCTGTTATCCATGAAGGGATTTTGAAACAACTTTTTTTTTTTTTTTTTTTTTTTTGTAACCCCGTTTATTTCAAATTGTGTACATATATAGATACATATAAACACATGATGCAAACGTACATATATAGATACATATAAACACATGATGCAAACGTACATATATAGATACATATAAACACATGATGCAAACGTACAATTACATAAATTAATAATGTAAATATCAAGACATATTGTTCAACATGTAATCTTAGTGATCTATTATGTATACATATTTTTATAACTACTTCATATACTATCTTAAGTCGTATATTATCATTGACATTTGTTATCAGGCAATTTAGAAATTGGGGTAATATTTTACGAAAATATGATGAAATGTGTATGAGAAAAAAAAAATATAGACAGGAAAAAAAGAGCACATATTTAACAGAAATATGCGCAAGTTGTTTAAGAAAAAAAAAAAGAAAAGAGGAAGAAAAAAGTGAAAAATGGGGGAAACTGATTTAATAAAATGAAAAATCCCTTAATAACTCTTAGTAGACAGTTATGGTTAGCTCTATTAATAAAAGATCGGAATTAACAAGTTTTTATTTTTCAATATTTTGGTATTATTAAAGATGATATTTTGGCAGGTTAGGAAATATTTTACTTTGCTTTATTTCTTAAATTCTGTTGTTAATTTTTGCTTAGTTATCTATCGTTTCGATAACTTGAGACCAATTCTTTTCGAATTCAGATATTTTATTATTTATGGCTGAAATGTATTTCAAACTTATAAGTTTATCTTTAAAATAAACCTTGAACATTGGTATAGAGAGGTACCTACAGCAGTTTTCTTTAAACTTTGTTTTATAAACATAATACTTTAGAAGTAAAGCAAGATAATTTCCAGCTCGATTGGTACAGGTATCATACGAAAAAATGAAATTTTTTTTCTGTAAATTAATGTCAATATTAAATCTTTTTTTTTTGCCCAATTACTTAAGTCAAATAAAAACTTATTAACATGTGCACATTCAAATGTTAAATGTTCTATTGTCTCTTGTTGTTGACGACAATATGAACATAAATTGTTGTCGACTTTATTTATTTTATACAAAAATGATTTAGTTACTAGAATGTTTTGATTTATCTTAAATTGAAAATTTTTTAGTTTGACTTCCTTGATTGTTTCTATATTTTTGCAAAATAATTTAAATTCTAATTCTGATATATGTCCTAATGTTTGGTTCCATTTATCTGGTATGTATATTTCCTTAATTCTTGTAA
This sequence comes from Mercenaria mercenaria, assembly GCF_021730395.1. Lineage (NCBI taxonomy): Eukaryota > Metazoa > Mollusca > Bivalvia > Venerida > Veneridae > Mercenaria > Mercenaria mercenaria. The sequence continues at coordinate 68,603,469 of NC_069377.1, forward strand.
TGGTATTATAAAAAGAGCTACTACCCTTTTTATCTTTAACAAGTAATCTTAAGTATGGGTTAATATCTACGTTGTATTTGTGGACAGCTGTTTTATTATTTCTTATCTTTTCTTTCCACTCGTTTGGTATATTATTCATAATTCTATGTAGGTCTAAAAATATACCATTTACTGAATATATACGTTTTAACTCATCTATCGTATAAAAATTTCCATTTTCATTTAGAAGATCTATAACATTGATAATCTTATTCTTGTACCAATTGTTATTCATAAATGTTTTGAATCTGAAGTTGTGATTATTCCAAAGAGGAGAATATAAAATTTGTTGCAGGTCTGTAATATCAATAGATTCACAAAGACAGTACCAACTTTCAAGAACGTCTTTCCAAAATGGATTTTGTATTCTCACAGCCATTAACTTGGCATAACTTGCACCTAAAGTGAAAATGTTCTTGAAAGGAAAATTTATTAAATCTTTCCAAGTATCACAATTATTCAAAGAAAGTCTTCTTAACCAGCTCAACTTCAAACTTTGTATAAATGTGTTAATATTTATCATCTTTAAACCACCGGAATCGACATCATTTGTTATAATTGATCTCTTTACTCTATCCGGTCCATTATTCCATAAAAATTTAAATGCTATATTATTTAATTGATTAATTAAGATTGACGTGGGATTTGGTAATGCTATAAACAAATGCACAAATTTCGAAATTACAAGCGATTTGATAACTGTTACTTTGCCAAATAAAGTTAAGTTTCTCTTTGACCACGAGCGTATCAAATCTTTGCATTTTTCTAAAACAAGTGGACCATTTAAATCCCAAATATCTTTGACATGTGAAGAAAAAGTTACACCTAATATTTTTAGAGGTGTTTGCGACCAGTCTAAATGTAAATCTGGACATAATTTTATCAATGACTGACTCAATGATCCTATCCAAAGTGCTCTTGTCTTTTCAATGTTTATTTTCAATCCCGAAATTTTATAAAACTTGTCTAGTGTACTCAAACAGTGACGTAAAGATTGTTCAGTTCCATCTAGAAACAACTGCGTATCGTCTGCGTATTGACTCATTTTATATTCTTTGTTACTAGTAGTTACACCTGAATTTTGAAACAACTTGGCATAAATGTTTACTATAATGAGGCAATGTGTTACGCTCAAGACCCAGACCTGTAACTCCAAGTTTACACTTGGAAGTCAAGTCAAAGTTTTATAGGTTTTATAGGGTTTGTTTCATGTCCGGTTCGTTACTATGTCATTCATCAAAGAATTTCGAAATTACTTGGCATAAATATTCCCTATAACGAGAAAACGTGTTATGCATAACAAACAGACCACTAGCTCCAAGGTCAAGGTCACATTCAGAGGTTGACAGTTTACATGGTGTGTTTCATGTCCGTTCCATATCTCTTCCATCGATTAAGAGATTTTAAAATTACATGGCATAAACGTTCCCTATATCAAAATGACGTGTCAGACACAAGCCCAAGACCCCTAGCTCAAGGTCATAGTCACACTTAGACTTTGTATCCTTCTTGTGCAGTCAATCAATAACCCTGCCATTCATCCGAAATTTCTTGTCACAATTTTTCCCTATGATGAACTGGTGTGTCATGCTCAAAACCTAGACCCTAGCTCCAAGGTCAAGGTTACCTTCGGAGAACTTGTTTAATCTGGTCGCAAAATGAGTCATACCTAAACTATGCTGGCATATTTTGCACAGACAAGTAGCATTTTTGTTCACACTTCGTGACTTCGGGGGCGTTAGTCACTAATAGTGCCAGCTCTTATTTGAGCTTTAGTTTTAAATACTTAGTATATTTTGAGAGTTGTATATACTTGTATTTTCCCTATAAAATGTCAAGGTCAGTAGTGGCTATTGTTAAGTTACCTTTAAGACACACCACAAAATAACTATAATATTTTGTATTTCCATGATGGTAATTATACATTTTTTATATGAAGAAATGAGAAATAACAAGTATCTAGTTACAATTTGACAGTTACAGATATAGGGCTAAGACAATGTATTTAAAGCCCTGCTCCCGTCCTACCTTTTAACCTTGAATTGTCACTGAAAAAGCATGAAAATCCTGACTATGAACAGTGGCGCCTGTCAAAATAGAGTCTCTTTTTCATAAAAAAAAATCTATATGAAATACCTGTGGTTATGCGTGCTAAAGTGTGGCACGTTGCCGTTAACTGTTCCCTATTGTAATCATGGGTTGCATACACACAAAAGAATTTGAATAGCAGCGGAGCAGGGCTTTAATGTCTAAATATATTATTCAATGAATGTAGTAGTATGCACGATTATTTGCACCAAGTTCATGTGAGAGGAGAAAGTGGACCACTAGGTATTAGTGGGTCTTTAACACTCCTAATTTCTTGAATACCGATGGATAAAAATAAATGCTATAGCCTACAATTAACGGTTAATGCGAACACGATAATGTTACACACCGATAGCCACACGAGAACTACATGCAGATATAGACTTGCCACAGTTCGTTACTGCGAAAATACAAAGTGGTAATTTTGGACTGGGTATTCACGGCATGCCTATAAAATATAACAAAAATTGATCCTGTGATGACTTGAGAAGTGTTGGACCTTGCTTTTACTATCACCTAACCTTCCTGGCAATATTTGCAAAGTTACTAATACACCATTACCATACCATAATATTCCAACTGAAGTTTAGCATATGAAATGGCAGGTTAAATTCACTAGCCTACATAACGACATTTAAGATTCGAACTTCACCAAGTCATAAAAAGAAAGAATTGTTTTACATGAAAGTTAAATAGCATATAAAGCATTTATAATATTCTACAAAACCATTGTCAATGTACTCATATATATTTTGAATTCCGGAAAGGGAATGCATGAAGGGACCACATTGTGGACAGTTCAACGCCTTTAAAAAAATCACCATTTTTAAAAAAGCTGTTACATGTCTTCGTTTTGATGCATTTGCAACAATGTCTTAAGTGCATAAACTTTACACAACTAGGTTAAACACCGTTTTTGACAATTGTTTACTTTCATTTCTATACAAATGTCATTCTTTTTTAAAGGGGGACAACTCTTAGAATATTTTAAGTATCCAATTCTACGGGACAGAACAGTAAAAAAAATGTATAGGAAAGATAGGTTGTTTGTAAAGATTCTGTTCATTTGCTAAAGATTTCTCTGAGTCTGCTAAACCTTAACAGAAACGCTACATTCATGGTTCGTTGTAGACTTTGTAAGTCTAAGTTCGTTGTCCATCATACATATTTGTACAATTTCCTCCCACGGGAAATCTCGATCAGCAAATGATGTACACTAACTGAATGGCCTGCCGGTCACTTGTTTAAACTATTTCCAGAGGTCCGAACGGCCGGGTGCTGATAGTTTTGACTGTTAACCGGCAAGTCATTATATGACATCTGTTTAAGATGACATCAGAAATATTTTTTCATAATTTCTTCTCCATGTTTTGGCTTTAGCAGAGCAAAAAGTTAGTCAGTAGTACAAACTATGGACTGGCAGTTTATATAAGGGGTCATGTAACAATGCTGCTCTAGATCTGCGAGTTGCATACGTCCCACGCTTACCCGAATTTCCACTTTATATCAATGCCGTTTCTAATTCTGTATCCACACATATAAATCTTTATAGGGCCTAACCAGATATTCTACGAGATGATGTTTTTAAAATCAAATAACTGTTTTAAATATTTTCTGTTTTCAGAGCTATAGCCATTCCAGACACCTTATATTTCATGGAACACAAGAACAAAATTGACAAACGCATAACGCGCTTTGTCGTTCCATTCTCGTCCGCTTTGAATAAATCAGGCAGCGCCCTCTATATCGCAGCTTCTTGTGTGTTCATCTGTCAGTTGGAAGGGGTTGAAACAAACTTCCCAAAAGTTTTAATTATAATGTAAGTACTTAAATCTCCGAGTATTTTCAGTTTTTCTGATCAACGTAAGCTGGAAGTCTTGTACACTGGAGCGAACGTTTTGCATATATCATTGGTGTTACAAAAACTTGACAAACCGTCGACAACTTCCAGAGCGGTATTGGATCGTGTACAGAAATATTTTTGAGGCGGAGACAACTCCTTACGTTATAAACATCTGCGTACATGCACAGGTGCTAGACACATAAAAGCCTATATATGTATATATAGATCATATATATACATATATAGGCCTATTAAGTAAAATATTTGATTATGTGTCTAGCACCTGTGCGTACATGTAATAAAATCTGTGAAAGGAAACTTAGACCGCAAACAAGCAACATAACAGCAAACTCGGTTTGACCAAGATTCTTTTCATCAGAGGTACAAGATACAAGAAACTTTATTTTACGTCGGATAAAGTATAATGAAAAGTATTAGCTCATGGTCTATTTTCCTACAAACTAGCAGGAAGCATAATTAGGAAGAATAAAGCAGCTAAAATGAGATAAACGAATAGTTAAAGCATATAACAGCTTTTAAGATGCAAGGATCAAGGGCAGTTTGATTTAAAATATGGTTAGATTATTGAAAGCAAACTAACATATACGTGTTATACATAGTACATTATAAACCTGTAAAATGAAGTACATAGAAAAAAATGACAGACATATATTACATTATCAAGTAACAACATATAATGTACTTATCTTGGCAGCTGGGACTAAACAAAATTAAAAGGAATAAAAGATACATAAGTACTATAATCTGAACAAAGATGCACTATTTTTAACTAATGCTTATAGTATGTTTATATAGGTTGGCATGACAGATTAGCACATTACTCTTGAAAGGAACAGAAAGCAAATAAAGCTTAAAAACAACAACACACTGCTTCTACTGTAACCAGATCACTTGGCTCTTACCGACGTCACCTTCACGCCCACTAGCGCCGCTTTAAGAGCACTTCTTTTACAGTAAAAATGAACGTACTCTATCATCCCAAGGAGCCACATATGCCCCTGCTTTTCACAGAAAAGTAATGTGTCTTGCAGTAAAGGTCATGCTTTAAAAAAATCAAAATATCAAATTCGCAATTATAACATGCACTATGAAACAAACTTAAAACTAATCAGCCATTCGATCATAAATAAAATCCAGTAATAATGATACTGTTTATACCACCTGACGTGCTAGGTTTTTGTTCAAAACGGTGATGCATTTGTTTATATTTTATCTTGCTAGAATTAGATATATGTTTTATGACATTTTTCGAATCGTTTAAGAGGAGAGTGCAGCTGTCTGTGTAGGAACGGAATATCAAATGCAGAGCACTTAAAATGCATCAACTTCAAAAATGGAAAGTTGCAATTATGTCGTAGCACTCGCACGTTCCATCCCTGAAAAAAAAACACTTGTATTTGTGCAGCAAACTTAAATGAATCTCAAACATCTATAAAGAAGAAAGTTGAGTTTCAACCAACATTATACTTAGCTGGATGCTCCCTATTAAAGTGTAAGCCGGGTGGTAAAGGTAGGTCGTTCTGACCTTGGTTCAGAACACCACAAAACAAACTTCCACCTGTCATCCATATTAAAATAAAAGTGTTTTTTTTAAATATATTATTTGATAGTAGGTTGCGCCATTAGATTAATCTGCTATAACCTTGACGCTGTGTGGAGGGCTGTTTATAATGTCGGCATAACTTAAAATCCTAAACCGTTTGCCATTTTGAATGTGACGTATGACTACCGGTATATACAATTGAATGAAACTATGTAATAAAATATAAAAGTTTCTCCGGTTGTGTACATTAAAAGTTACATGAGAACACCATTTTCAGATTTGCATTGTGTCATTTGGTCAGTCAGAGATTTATAAAGACTTTAATTGATTTCCGTCCTCATTTACCTTTGAAAACACTGCAGTTGCACAGCTTTTTCTTATACATGCGCTTGTATTATACGTCAGTTACATGTTTTACCAGGTACATATGCCTCCGTGGCCGAGTGTTAAGGCCGCTAACTTCAAATCACATGCCCCTCATTGATGTGGGTTCGAGCCTCACTCCGGGCGTTGAATTCTTCATGTGAGGAAGCCATCCAGCTGGTTTACGGGAGGTCGGTGGTTCTACCCAGGTGCCCGCTCGTGATGAAATAATGCACGGAGGGGCACCTGGGGTCTTCCTCCACCATCAAAGCTGGAAAGTCGCCATATGACCTAAAATGTGTCGGTACGACGTTAAACCCAACCAAAAAAAAACAACATGTCTTTATTTTCCAGCATACTCACAGCATTGTCCACGTTTGCCGTACCGTCGGTTCCCAGTGCCGGCATTGTAACAATAATTATCTTGCTGACCGCCATGAAGATTCCGTCTGAAGCTGTAAGCCTCCTGCTCGCTATTGAATGGTTCCTGTAAGTTCATTATTATCATAAATCTACCTTCTTTATATCATCTCGACCGCTTTTTAGGAATGTTTATTTTGCACTCAGATTTGCGTAATTGTAAGAAATCATTCATTATTGTCAGACGGACTGTAACGCGAGTTTCGAAATAATAGTTTAAAAAGTCTTGCTATAGCTTTGGTATTTGAGACAGCAAGCAAACTTTATAAGTTATATTGAGATGTGTATGTAATGCCTTTACGGAAGATAACTATACCCAGCTGTCTCAATGTATGAATAGAATCCACAGAAACATTCGCAATATGATATTGTCTTGTGTTATGCCCTGCATGTGTAATAAATAATTGTTATTTCTGTCAGAAATATTTGCTCATTCTGATTTTAGTGCTGATTTTCTCAGGAAGTAAAGCTGATCGGTTGTCAGTTTTGATCACGGTGAAAGTATAAACTAAAATATTAATATGGTAAATGCTAATAAAACACAAGATCTTCGTTGCAAATCTGTAGGCAGACAGAACCTTTGTCAGGTTACGAAATTATATCAACGTGCTTTCTAGTACATATTGTGTTATATAAACTGTCAATCTGACTTAAGTACTTGGTCTTCTAAACGAAGATCTGAAAACGACCCATTTACATTCAATCTGACTAAAGTACATATCCTATAACGCTACGCATAGCTTCATTTAGAAGATCAAGTACTTAAGTCAGACATTCTCATCCATCAGAGGTTCGTCAAATTCCCGGGGAACCACGGTAGACCTCTGGTATGCGAGAATGAAGTCAGATTGCATTCACATTCGTCTTCTGTATATTTTGGATTTCCAGTATTGCTATTTTTATTTTATCCAATCAGACGACTTGTTCGAACGTCAAAGAGTAAGAAAAATGTGCAATCATTCCAGGCTCGAACCCGGGACCCCTCTCTTACAAAGCAAGTGGCCTACCGACTGAGCTAACCGGCTATCTGATACATTATGATCGAAGAATTGTAAATATCAAAAGTCAAGGCTACAGGTAGATTTGCAAGATGTTGTAAGTTAGGCTCTGATTGGTTAGCGAAAGGGTCGTCAGAACGAGGCAATGAATAGGTCGTTCTCAGATCCTATGCGGATATGTACTTTAGTCAGATTGATAAACTGTAGACCTACTTGAAAAATTCTACTCAAATAGTTAAAGAGTTGTGTACAAATGGTTACTGTGTGCCTGTTATGATCTTAAAACTATTTAACTTCAGTGATAGATGCCGTACCGCCGGAAATCTTTACAGCCAGAATCTATGTGTTGCCGTCACTCAAAAGTTTGCAAATCTACCACCGCCGGATACTACCGACGACAGCGGTTTGGACGTTATGGATTATGACTTTGAGATAGTAGTCGGAAGTGATAAAGAAACCAGGAGTTCCGCCGACGGTATTACTAAACTTCCTCCGGAATCTGAGAAATTGATAAATCCCGTCGGTAGTAACAATAATATGAACAATTGTAATGACATCATGAACAATGACAGAATGATCGACGAGAGTGTTTGATTAGATTGCTTCTGTTTGGGAACAATACGCTTTCCTCTAGGACTGTTTGAAGCGCTGCCACACTGTGCTTTTGATGCACGTTGTTTTCACGAATTGGAGCAATGATAAATAAATATACCCATATTTATAATTGTTAAACTTATTGACACTATTGCAAAGTTTTAATTAATTTACTTGTTGAGATGTAATATCAAAAATCAAACCTGTATTTGACTAAGAAAAAAAGATCAGAAAATGAACTTTGAACAGAAATCCTGCAGTGAAATATGCACCAAAAACTGTACAATCACTGACTGCTCCAACACAAACATTAAGTTGCGCTGAAACCCTAGCGATTGCCTGAGCTTGCATGATTGTTTGTGTGATTGTAAGATAGAAAGTGGTCGTTATTTTGACAACATGTTAATATTTATGAACAAGGTTTAAACATAGAGAGTTATGTGCATTCCGTCGATTCATATACTATATTCATACATGTATTAAATCTGTATCTTCCATTGAAGTAACTATCTCAGTCTATGACGGGGTAAAATCTAATGATATTAAGATGTTTTCCGTAATGTATATGCACATATTGTTTATGAACAACTGTTTCAAAAATAAAGGCAATTTTAATGTGTAAGACATTTTCTGAAACGCAGTAACTGTTTTGTTATTAGATCCAACAAGTCGAAAGTTACTTGAAAAAGGAGTAACATAAATCTACACTTTTATATTATACCAGAATTATATATAGCGTCCTTTTCATGATAAACACGTTCAAAGGCGCTTAACGTAGCGCAAAGGCAGCCACTCAGGGCGCCAAATTCATCCTCTACTAGTACAGACACAGAACGATATGACCAGAGGGACAGAGGTAGATACAGGCCTTTCCGGCTAACTTAACCTAGCTCTTTGCGGATAGACAGTCTGGTTCTTTAACGTGCCTGGTACACGCAAAGCGGTCTTTCCTGGGAAGAACCAGTATTGGCCTCTCAGTTAGGTGGGAGACACTCGAAGGCTTGACAGAAATTTCCATTGCCTGGACCGGGATTAGAACCCCGGACCTCTGATTGAAAGTCAAACGTGTTACCACTAGACCACCGGGCCAACTTTTTAGCTCACCTGAGCACGAATTGCTCAAGGTGAGCTTTTGTGATCGCCCTGTGTCCGTCGTCGTCGTCCGTCGTCAACAATTTGACTGTTAACACTCTAGAGGTTACAATTTTGGCCTAATCTTAATGAAACTTGGTCAGAATGTTACCTTCGATAAAATCTTGGACGAATTTGATATTGGGTCATCTGGGATCAGAAACTAGGTCACCAGGTCAAATCAAAGGAAAAGCTTGTTAACACTCTAGAGGCCATATTTATGACTGTATCTTCATGAAACTTGGCCAGAATGTTAATCTTGATGATCTTTAGGTCAGATTCAAATCCAGGTCAAGTGAAATTAGAAACTAGGCCACCAGATCAAATCAAAGGAAAAGCTAGTTAACACTCTAGAGGCCACAATTTTGGCACAATCTTAATGAAACTTGGTCAGAATGGTAATCTTGATGATATTTAGGGCAAGTTCAATTCTTGGTCAGGTGCGGTCAAAAACTAGGTCACTAGGTCAAATCAAAGGAAAAGCTAGTTAACACTCTAGAGGCCACATTTATAATCGTATCTTAATGAAACTTGGTCAGAATGTTAATCTTGATGATCTTTAGGTCAAGTTCAAATCTGTGTCAGGTGAGGTCAAAAACTAGGTCACCAGGTCAAATCAAAGGAAAAGCTTGTTAACAAACTAGAAGCCACATTTATGACTGTATCTTCATGAAACTTGGTCAGAATGTTAACATTGATGATCTTTAGGTCAAGTTTGAATCTGGGTCATGTGAAATGTGACCTACGTTTTTGTTTTTTAAGATACAGCCTTGAAATTTGGATGACATGTACAGTTTTGCACACCGATCTTAAAACTGACTTTCAGTGACCACGAATGTGACCTACTGACCTACTTTCTTGTTTTTTAACATACAGTCTTGAAATTTGGATGACATGTACAGTTTTGCAGACTGATCTTAAAACTGAATTTCAGTGATCATGAATTTGGCCTACTGACCTACTTCCTTGTTTTTTTTAAGACACTGTCTTGAAATTTGGATGACATGTACAGTTTTACACACCGATCTTAAAACTGACTTTCAGTGACCATGAATGTGACCTACAGACCTACTTTCCTAATATTTTAGCACCAGTTTGACAATTGAAACATGTAGCTCATATTACTCAGGTGAGCGATCAAGGGACATCATGACCCTCTTGTTATTTGCATTTTCTTGTGTTTTCGATCTTAAATTGTGTACGTGTACGTAAATTGTGATCAGGTCTCTGCTGGAGGTCAAAACATGTTTTGGCTCCGCCTTCGAGTCAGTACGGCCTTTTATATTTGAATCGGAATATTTACCAGACAATAAACTTCCATTTAAAGTCGGTCTCACTAGTATAAATAATGTAGACCACTTTCTGGAAAAGAGTATTTCTTGTTGAGCCTGGAGAGAAAAGGAATTTTTACAGAAAATAAATGCGTTCTCTAGAAAATTTCTTGATGTTAGCAGATTATGTAAGTCTAATTGGAATATAACATGAAAATTTTGATCTCCACAAAGTAATATTTTACACACGGTGGCTAAACGAAACTAACCCGTCCAAATGGAGAAGTTTACAACCTGTGTCTCCGACAACCTGAACGTTCCCGACGACGAAGTCCAGATATAGAAGTACAAGTACAAGAAACGCAATAAAAAGCAAAGCAGATTTATTCAATTTTAAATTCTAAAAAAGAACAAGGTATACATATGAACAAAGAACTAGAAATTATGACAAAGTGATCTTCGAATGCTAATACGAGCTCAGACTGGAGATAGGAATCCACATCGAGGCCTCAGAAAAGTTCAAGTACTGAAAAAGAGGTGTCACATATTTTTCATCACGTTTCGGTATTAAAGGCTTTAAATTAATCATACCTTCATGCGAAATAAAGGACAAAATCTAGGGGTATAATAAATTTTGCTTTGTTTTGTCAGTGACGAAATAAAATCTTGCCGGATTTTTTTCAGACTTTTTTTAAAACGACGCAATTTTATTTTTGAGAACCACATATGGAACGACTTATATAAACGAGCTTTTATTACTGTAGTACGCGAGACCGTCACGAAATGTATTTGCATTTTTGTAGAGAATCGCACAAGGAAACGGAAGCTTACTCACCTGTAACGTTTGTACCTGATTTTAGGTTTCTGCATTGAGCCTGTTCATGGACGGTAGTGGAAATGCAAGCTACCGTCTACGCTCTCTAGCCTCGAGTTGAGCAGAACTCAACATTTACACATGTTATAAGTACCAGAATATAATTTAGAGACATCCGCAGATGTATTCATACGGGGTGCACATGGAACCTTCAATGAGTGCGATTCCATGAAAGGGCGACGTATGATCCCCATATAAAATAATAGCTTTGTCCCAAACAAGAAAACAATGGACAAATCTAAACAAACTAGAATTTAGAGAGGGGATCTGTGGTTACGAGGCCTGCATATAACAGAAACTGTCAAAAGACAAATTTAAAAAGCAGGCACCATATCCAAGGGGTGATTAAACATCACACAAGCTTTTACAGCGGGAGTGTTGGAACCAACCAAGCCGAAATGTTTAAGCAGAAAAATTAAATAGAACACTAACACAACATAAATGTCGTGCTGAACGATCTGAAGAGATCGAAATATAAAAGCTCTGATTGCAGTCAGTTTTGGAAGATGCAGTGAAATTGTGAAGCATGCCGTAAAACGTTACCCAAACTTTAAAAAATATGGTCCCACAGACCTCGACCTTTAGAGTGCATGATCCGAAAAGAAACTTCTGTCCCTTACCTAGACGAATATATCGAGGTTTAATTATTATATAGTTGAGACGCTTACCATAAAACTGTAACCTTAGAGCAACTCCGACGCCGACAGTGGGTCGAGTACAATATAGCGTATCTTATTCTTTGGACAGTCGAGCTTACAAGTGAATGAAGTAGTCATGCAATTAGGAGTACCTACCGGTAGGAACTAATTTTGTCTTCTGCAATCTGATTAAAATCATCCGCATAGGAAAACAGAAAGGAGGTATATCGTGCACCTGACATAGTTTTTTTACGGATTTCAGTAAAGCAAACATTCTAATAATGTGTACATGTAGATGCAGAGATTTAACCAAGTTTGATCAAGTGACGTATTTTTTTACCATAGAACAGTATAAAATGTTCATTCTCATCCATTAGTTGTTCGTCCAAATCCAGAGAGAGACCTTCAAGTAGGGAACCATGGTAGACTTCTTGTATGCTAGAACGAAAATTTTACAATGAACGACGACGAACACATAGTTATCACAGTAGGCTAGCTCAGCTTGAGCTCTTTATGTTTCACTGAACTAGAAAGTACAAATGAGGTATAACTTCATCAGTATTAGCCAACATTAAATCGCCCCTATTGGATATACGTACGTATTGAGTGTACAATATACTGACTTAAGCCTAATAGCATGCGTACACTCAATGCCTATCGTATTAAGTGCGCAAAGTGCACTTAATGTCTTTATGGTTATCATTGGTTTCATTTCTCTTAAAGACCCAGGGCCGATTTGGTTAGTTATCAAACTTGGTCGAGGACTTATTTGCAAACACATTTTGTTCAAGTTTGGTGAAGATCGGATGAGTAATGTTCGACTTAGAGTCCGGACAAGATCTGTGACAGATGGACGGACACACACATAGACATACAGACAGGAGTAAAGCAACATGTCTCCCACCACGGTAGTGTGGGAGACATAATTACCATCATTGAAATACAAAAGAATCTAGTTATTCTGTGGTGAGTATTTAATGATATGTATCATTGTACTAAATTGCATTAAAATTGGATTTAGTGTCATTATTTGAAAAAAAATAGGTGAAATTAGAAAGAAGATAATATTGTGTACGAAAGGAGTCATAGTTATGGAACTAATTTTTTTCAGCTTGCTTATGGGCACACAGGTTTACTGGTTTAATCGCTATTTAGGGAAAACCACAGTTTTGCCACATTTTTTCTAAGTACCATAGCCACAGTTCAAGTCAAGAAGGGGGAATAATTTGTCAAAACAGAACACAGAGTTATGAAACATGACTTGCATCATGATCCCAGTGAAGTTTCAAACCAATTCATGTACAGAAAGTGCAAAAAATTGAAAATTATTTTGTCGAGATATGTCAGAATTTTAGGCATTTGTTTGTGAACATACCTCATGACCCTTACAACCTGTAATATATTTATTGTTTTTAAGATTTTTACACAAATCAATATTTTAAGTCAAAAGGGAGAATAATTTTGTCAAAACAAAGACAGAGCTTATGGAACATGATACATAAATGTACATTATGATCAATGCTGTTAATTCTAGCTAAGCAAAGTAGGCTGAAAAGTATTCACTTTTGGCCTGGATAACCGGAGTACAGGTGAAGATGTTGGTTCAGCGGCTCTCTCTGAGAAATTTTGCCTGACAAAGGATGTATTGTAAGCCATTTTAGTCAAACAAGAGCTTGTAAAACACAACAAGCAAAAACAGTCAAAAGACGTATACTAATATGTTATAAAAGTACAACCTTAATGAAGATTAAAATGGATGACTTACAAAATAAATTTGCTTTAACGAGACTGTTCTGTATAAAAAAGAAGATTAAAAAAAGACCTATTAGGGCATTTAGACAGGTAGGAGGCACATCTGGCATGTGCATTATATCTATCTGAAATGTCAATTTGTACATATTATCGGAATACTAGTATATCAAAAAAGTCATTATAAAACAATAAAAGAAACTTTACATAATTAGTTCAGAACCGAACCTTATTTATTTTTATATATTTATTGTACTACCTCAAAGTTTCATGTATTTTTGTAAAACAAGATGTCATGATTTTTAATAGGTATCAAACAAGAATTGTCACAGGAGACATCATGCTCATCTATGTTGATGTTGGATAGTGAAATAGGGTACATCTGAGGAAGCTGGATCTGTCACTGGAGTGTTTAATGGCTCTAATGTGGATGAAGATATTGGACACTAGTTTAAGTCCGAGTCAAAAGTATTTAGTAATAACAGAGGTAGAGTGAAAGTGTATCAAAACATTAACTAAGTATAAAGGGACATAATTCATGTAATATTTCTGCAAGAGTAACACACTATATGTCATATAATGTGGCAAATAATGTGGAAAAACTAACCTAAGTTAGTAACCAGTGTTCATGGATTCTGTACCACTACAACCCTGTTCTCTGCAAGTAGCTTCCAACTTCCCCACATGAATCAGAGGTGAAGAACGAGTGATTTTAGACACAATGTCTTTTATCAAATCGTCATGGAGAACATACGCCTCGCCCAGAGATCGAACTCACACCACGTGATCTGAAGACCTGCACTCTCCCTATTAGACTTAGTGGGCGAGCAAAAAGTTTGCATGAAATTCATTAATTAATACCATATAATGACAGCTGAAACAAAATTAACCAGAAATTCTGAAATTCTTAGTAAAAATGGGGCATGATTCATGAAATATTGATGCAAGTTATTGCCCTTGCATAATATTATGTGAGGGATCATTTGGAACAACTATTTTGAGTGAAATCCATTTAGTAACAAGAGCTGTCACTAATGGTGACAAATGCCCCTGCAGCACCTTGACCTTTGACCTGGTGACCCCAAAGTCAGTAGGGGTGGTGTACTCAATAAGTACTATCAGCATGTCAAGTGTGAAGGTCCTGGGTGAAGTGGTTCGCGAGTAAAGTGCCTTCATACAAAAAGTTAACGATGGCCCCTGTGACCGTGACCTTTGACCTGGTGACCCCAAAGTCAGTATAGGTGGTGTACTCATTAAGTACTATCAGCATGTGAAATTTAAAGGTCCTGGGTGAAGTGGTTCGCGAGTAAAGTGCCTTCATGCAAAAAGTTAACGTCGGCCCCTGTGACCTTGACCTTTGACTGGTGACCACAAAGTCAGTAGGAGTGGTGTACTCATTAAGTACTATCAGCATGCGAAGTTTAAAGGTCCTGGGTGAAGTGGTTCGCGAGTAAAGTGCCTTCATGCAAAAAGTTAATGTTGGTCCCTGTGACCTTGACCGTTGACCGGGTGACCCCAAAGTCAGTAGGGATGGTGTCCTCAATAAGTACTATCAGCCTGTGAAGTTTAGAGGTCCTGTGTGAAGTGGTTCGCGAGCAAAGTGCCTTCATGCAAAAAGTTAACGTTGGCCTCTGTGACCTTGACCTTTGACCTGGTGACCCCAAAGTCAGTAGGGATGGTGTACACAATAAGTACTATCAGCATGTGAAGTTTGAAGGTCCTGGGTGCAGTGGTTCGTGAGTAAAGTGCCTTCATGCAAAAAGTTAACGTTGGCCCCTGTGACCTTGACCTTTGACCTGGTGACCCCAAAGTCAGTAGGGGTGGTGTCCTCAATAAGTACTATCAGCCTGTGAAGTTTAGAGGTCCTGGGTGAAGTGGTTCGCGAGCAAAAAGTTAATGTTGGCCCCTGTGACCTTGACCTTTGACCTGGTGACCCCAAAGTCAGTAGGGATGGTGTACACAATAAGTACTATCAGCAAGTGAAGTTTGAAGGTCCTGGGTGCAGTGGTTCGCGAGTAAAGTGCTTTCATGCAAAAAGTTAACGTTGGCCTCTGTGACCTTGACCTTTGACCTGCTGACCCCAAAGTCAGTAGGGGTGGTGAACTCAATAAGTACTATCAGCATGTGAAGTCTGAAGGTCCTGGGTGCAGTGGTTGGCGAGTAAAGTGCCTTCATGCAAAAAGTTAAAGTTGTGACGAACGAACAAACTAACGAATGGACGAACAGTTGAAAACTAATATGCCTCCCTTCGGGGGCATAAAAATAGAGACAGAGTGAAAGTGCAACAAAACTTTATTTTTATGATTAAGAATTCATGATGCAGGAGTCAATGCCTTTTTGTAATTTGATATGGGTGATGAAGAGGAATGACTTAAGTTTGAAGCAAATCCATCTGTGTGGGTTGTAAAGATAATCAAGGAAACACATTTGGGACAAGACAAGACAGGATGGGACAAAGTGATTCCTATATAGCCAAAAACAAAAAACAAACAAAGTTTGGTTGGGATATAATTACCTAAAATATCTGACCTCTTAAGAGTTATATGAGAACGTTTATCTTGCAGCTATGTATCTGGGTTTTTATGTGAAAAATCATCTTATGGTGAAAGTTTGTGTCAGGTTTTTTAAAGATCAATCTAGAATGGAAGTTACTAACCAGACAATGAAAATTACCTGAACTCTTTGACCTCTAAGTATGCCCTTTGAGCTGGGTCTGAATATCTGTGCCATTGAACGCCAGCAAAAATTTGGAGCCAACACAAAACAGGACCCTTTTAACCTTTGACATGGAAGTGGGACAAACAGGTTTGAGTTCTGCACATGGCACATCATCTTCATATTGTTAACATGTGAAAGTCAGCCTTTGTCTTAAACTCTTACAAAGGGGTTATGAAAATATGGACAGACTGACAGATAGAAAGACAATGGATGGATGAAAGACAGCGCAATCCTACATACCAAGGAAAAATCCCATACATGTATGCTGAGGACTAAGAAAGTTCCTCTTTCTGCAGAAGTCTTCTCCAAATGTTTGTAAAGAGTATAAACTTATTCCAGTTGTGAAGCTGGGCTAGGATTCAGGAACATTCAGTCTAAATGGAGTTCATATCTCATGTGCATTCTGTCAATTCAGTTTCCACCCCCACCCCCTCCAAAAAAATATGAACCATAAATGTGCTGTATGGGAAATCTGAAAATCAGGAAATGCAAATGTTTTAGATTTATTTGGTTTGTTAGTTTTTAAAGTTGGATAACTTCTGTCATTAACATCAGGTAACTCTAGTTTATCATGTTTGACAAAAGGCGATGGTTGAAAGAAATGGAATAATATTTTACAAACTTGATCAGGCCATGTTTTGTTGAGAAATGGGGATAAAAGTATGAACATGGCTATACTGTGTGGTATTATGGTAATCTGAATTTCCAAAAGAACAAGCAAATTTCTACCCACACCCCTTATGAATGAGGGGGGCTGTCTTTCTTTTGGAAGATATTTAGTTTCCAGATAACTTTTGTGCAAAAGGACAGTGCAATGGTTTGCTGGTTCCTTGGAAAAGCTCTAACCTATATGTATAAAGTTTCATGAAGATCCATCAATGGGTTACTGTAAAACATCAAAAGGGCAATAACTCTGCAGTTACTGAGATCCAGATGAATGATACGCATGCAACACCACCCTGTAGTGATCTATATTTGTATTAAATGTCATGAAATTCCATCTATGGATTACTTTGTTATGTGGGAATTTATGGATTATAAAATAATTAAAGTGCAATAACTCTCGTTAATGAAGTGATCCTGACCAAGTTGCTAGTGCACCACCACACTATAGTGATGTACATTTGTGAACAAATTCATGAAGAGCATCAATAGGTCACTTAGTTACAGTCAAAATCCCTACCAATTCAAACAAAAACTGCTTTTACTCATTCAAGGGATAATAAAGTAAGTGAGCAAAGGTCATTGTGCTAATTTATAATTCTGTCAGGTCTGGTGATTCCACCTGAAGTACTTTTTGAATTATAAGCATTTTAATTTTTTTTTTCAAACAAATAGAGGGGAAAAAAAATCTTCTTTTAATGGGTCAAGGGGGTTAATACTATATATAATGGTAATGTGCTATTCAATAATTATGGAGGCTTAAATACTTTTTGAATAATGAGCATTTTCACTTTCAGACGGATGGACAAACAGCTGGACAGACAACACCAAAATAATATCCCTATGCCTTTAGCACGGTATCATAAATAGAATGAATGATAACTCCTCAACTTCTTAAGGTACCGGTACTTAACTCGTACTGGCTTCAAACCATCTATAGAAATTACCTCCCCTGGTGGTACAAAGGGAGATCACTGCATGTGATTTGCTGCACTCTGAATCAATGTTTGAAAAGGTTACATCAGAAAAGGGAAAGGAAAAGCAAGTCCATTAAATTTGTTTCATGATTTACTAACATATTCATCTATGAAAAGATGTCGACATTGTGTACATAGTTATCCCCCCTTTTCCCCTTTTGTATCAATTTTGTGCCACTGTGCACTATATTACATTTGTATGAGTGCACATTTAAAACAGTCATATAAACATATCAAAAATATACTATAGCATTCAAGGTCAAAACCTACTAAATGTATCTACAACGAACTGTAGTACTCCTTAACTGTCACATGACCATCACATGGCAATCATGTGACCAATCTAACAATGGAACAGAAACATTTTTTTTGGCTCCCATCTTACTGTGGATATACCTCTATCAGACCCAAAGAAATCATTCTCCTTGATGCAGTTTGTTGTACTTTATGCACTGAAGACCAAAGTCAATTAACAATGATCCTTGAAATTCTCACAGTTTTATCAAATGCTAAAATTCATGTACATGTATAATTAACAACTTAAATACAGCAAGTTATACGTTTATGTGTCTCAGCACACTGGATTCATGCTGACTTATTACTTAGCAATATAAACACTATAAATTCCGACTTTAAGTAAATGTAGAACATTGAACCAGTCAAAAATAGCGTATGTTTTAAATTAGAAGCTTTTCTTTCTATCAGACAAGAACACAAGTTCTGAAATGGTAATAATGAAAACCTTCCTTCTTCAACATAATTTAGACTCATGAATCAAGCTATATATTAAAGTTCCACTTACACCGGTGCTAGGAGGCAGATGGCTGTTGCACACGAGTCTGACTGTTGAATTTTCAACAATATCATTCTAATAAAAGCTGACTTAACACAGTTCAACAGAGAAACTGTGGTAGATCTCTGGTGTGCAAGAACGCAAAATAATATACATACTTCAAGAATTGAGAAATGTATGTTCAAGTTTACAGCAGTCAAACCATCAAAGAGAATGCTTCCCTTGCTGTATTATAAAGTTTTCAGAATAAATGACACACAAATGCTTGACAATTCTGGAATTGTTGTAGTGTTACAAATTTTTATTCAAAACTCAATAAATGCTTAAAAGAAATGAAGAAAACTGCATCGGATTTGGTTCAGTTCAAATCTTCACGCTGGAAACTTCCTGTTCCTCCAACTGGGCTTGGTTGTTGTTGACAGCTATATAATAAACTTTACTAACAACAGTCACTATCTTAAACGTTTGTTAAGTTTGCTAGACAAAACTATTTTTCAAGAATGTTATAAAGATCATTCTTCAATTTTATATGACAAAAAAATTAAATTCATGTTTTGAAACTTTCACTTAAAACATGATTAGACATGAGCTAACTTATTATCACAAAGGACATGTGATACCTTAGTATCACTGTTCACATGTCAGGTATGCAACTATGTGACTGATTAAGTAAACATATTCAGTGTGCTCACTTACATGATTCATTCTGCTCATTTTTCTAACGGCAAATCATCAATTCTGGAAACAAAACCTATACCAATTAGCACTAATTAATAATGTAGTGATCGATACATATGCATGCAGTTTAGAGGAACTTTCTCACACAAAACAGAAGTGAACTGCCATGTACATGCAAGTTTACCACAATTCCTTCATTCAACTGTCAGCAGCAACAAAAACTCATTCAGAAAACTAAGCTACTTGTCCACAAAGTACTCAAATAATAAACTGACCAATGGTATCACTAGAAATCAACATTTGAAAGCATTTATTAAGTTTTGAAATAAAATAGTTTGCTAAACTTCAACAACCTATTGCATGTAGGAACTAGTGACATAACAAATATTAAAATGATCCTGTTTCTTTATGAAGAGTGCATGCGTCAGTTAAAAAATGAATACAGAATTTCAAAAATGACAGATCCAGAATTTTACATCTCTGCTTTCCTATTGCACTGTTCATATTTAATGACACTTTCACAGGCAAAATTTAATAAGTGCAAGTACTGCTGTGGCTGTTACTATGGTTACCAAAATGTGAAAATGATTAGGTTTATTTTCTCCTGCGTTAAGTAAGTCATTGTGGGATCAGAGATAGCTGTACTTCTACTTGTGTCACCTGTACTTTAAAACACAATAAAGGCCACAACTATACATAAAATACCTTAAAAGATCATTATTTTATTTTCATATTTAACCACAAACATTAATATTCCTTACACCCTCTGTTAATAGTTTGTTTTTTTCAATAAATTTCCCCAAGACTGCTTTGTTAGACAGGCATGATTATTGTTTCCAAGTAAAAGAAAAAAAAAAGAATTGTATAATCATACCAAAAGCGTCTATCACATTTTTTTTATCTCAAAATACTGAACAGTTTTGTAAAACAAGGTGTGTCAACAGAAAATGAATCCCTAGCAAGAAATGGAACTTTTAATGTCTAACTCATAAATATTACTTCATGTATATTTCTTGTCTTTTAAACATTAACTTGAAGGATACATATATTTACTTATGCATTAATTAAATTTTGCCTATGAAGAGTTGTTTGAAATGTAACACAATGTGCTGAAATCTTGTTTAGGTATAAAAATGTTTACATGGTCTAAAAATTATTCAAATATATTACAACCAATCATAAATATTGAAAGAACAGGGGAAAAACAATAAAAACCGATTGTGATGAAGAAAAAAATGTAATGGTATACAAACTGAAATATTTAACATGTACACAAAATTTTTATGTACATATATGATAATTGCAGCTATTTACATATATTCTGACACTATAGAAGTAATTCGTGTAAAGTTATTCAAATAATGAATATTCATACAAGTCCATGGTATTAACTTAAAACAAGTCAATAAATCTTGTAGATATCCAGATTTACCTCCCTTCCATTGTGTGTAAGTGCCATTTTATAATACTTCATTTTATGATTACCTCCCTTGGATTATGCTATGTAAGATAGTCATTATGCACATGTCTGTAAAAAATGCTGGCAAATCTACAGAAAGCTAAATTTTCTGTCACACATTCTAAATGAAGGCAACTGTAAGTCTAAAAGAGCAAAATTAATTAGAATGTCTTAAAGATACTAAAATTCAATATTTGGCATTTCTGATAGCAAGTTTATGGTACAGTGAAAAACACAAATCTGAAAAAAAAAAAAAAAAAAAAAAACCAAAAAAACATACAAACTAAGGAAAAAAGCACAAACTGAATTTGTCTGAATACCTCGAATGTGCATACATATACCCAGAAAATCAGGACTTTGAGCAAAATGTACATAGTTTTTGGCATATCAAAGACAAAAACAAAAGTTTATTTGTTGAAATACAGTCAATGAATAGACACTTAAAAGTAAAATGGATCAATGCAACATAACAAAACAATTTTTCCATCACAAAACAAAACAGTTCAGTTGCCTACTGTCAAAGCAATTATAATGATCAAGCATAAAATTGCACATTAAATAATTATTCACAAAACCAGCTTGTCATCTGTTACAAAATCAATAACAAAAGAATTAAATTTCCATCAAATACCAAATAAATTAATTTGTTACAAGATATCAACTGGCAGTATGGTATTATACCATAGCATTTACACACAAATAGAAAAAGGCACTGCTTCTTTCTTTTCTACAGGTACTATAACTTGTCCAATAATTTTACAAAATATTGAAAAAGCTATTTAGTTCAATGCGAAAGTTGACTATTAGAAGTATTCAACATATTTAAATGCACACTATGAAAGGTGGGGTAAAAATATTCTTGAAAAGATAACATTTATTTGCAATGAACAATTTACTGTTTCTTTAAATTCAACGGACAATATCAAATGAA
The DNA here is from genome assembly GCF_021730395.1 of Mercenaria mercenaria. Lineage (NCBI taxonomy): Eukaryota > Metazoa > Mollusca > Bivalvia > Venerida > Veneridae > Mercenaria > Mercenaria mercenaria. The sequence goes on from NC_069377.1 coordinate 68,625,260, forward strand.
CACTGAGCTTTATTTAACTGATTCTACACTTGTCTCATTTTTCTGTCCGCATTTAATTTGAACAATGGAACAGTCCTCTCTTACACTGTAGATTAAACTGTTCTATTCAAACTTTTAGGTGGAGCAAAATGATCCATTGATCTGTTCATACACATTTTTAGACATGTTTTGATCTGTATAATATACATCACTAAATCTTTCTCAAACTGTTTCAGAGACCAAAATATGCACGTTTTTCAAAATTCATATTAAATCAGAAACTGTTAGCAAGAACAGTCCACTGAAGCTTTTACATTTTACAGCTCTATACTGTACAGCGGAGTTTGTGACTGGCCCTCTCCAAGCTGGCCTCCTATCTAACTTTAATACACTGCAGATAAGCTTAATTTCAAGTCTGTGTGTGTTAGTTTTGAGAACTTTTGGCCTGAAACAAATATGTAAGTGAAAATAGACTTTGGTCTAAAGTTATTTAAAATGAGTTAGGAGACCAGTCTGAAAACTCTACAATCTGATTGGTCTTTTCTAAGCACAGTAATGAAATCGACCAATGACAAGGTTTCTTTTCTCAGACTGGTATTCAAACTCAAGATTTATATCCTGAGACCCTAGAAATCATTGACCAAGAGCAAGAACAACACAGAATGGTCAAAGAAACAATAAATAAATGAAATGCTTATAAAAATAAAGCTTCAAATGAGAGACTGTGTACAAATCTTTGGACTTGTGTAATATATATATATGTATATATTATGGCATCTTAAATAGAGCACTGACTCTAATGACATAAATTCAATAAACTTGAGCTCACAAATTGTTTTCTATTTCACACGTAAATTATATGGGGTGTGCACTAATTAAATCACGAGAAATAAAATCTCTTTCGTTAAAATATCATTTTGTTTTCAACAACACAAGTTTTTCACTTATTCAAGGCCATCACTAATAACTTTCACTTAACTTTCTCATGGCTTTGATTCACATGTCATTGTTATATTATTCCAGCATCCCTCGCCACTATGTATTCTCATCTCGGACATTCCAACCAATCACAACCTATGTTTTCAACACAATGCCACATACTGGTATCTTTTTACAATCACCTCCAACACACAGAGTCCCCCTTCATTCACTTCACATTTCTGCAACCTGGGACCCTACTTTGTATTCTTCCATCTCTGCTTAGTTTTTCTTTTGCCCAATCACACTAATAATATTCGTTTATTTTCACACTTTTATTTATTTCACATAGTACCGTGCATATTGGGCATCATGCCAGCCCCCATCGCTGGTCCCATCGGGCCATAACCAGGACCTCCCGGATTACCCATCATGCTTTCCATCGGGGACATCTGACGGGGTCGACTTTGTGAATATAACTGTTGTTGAAATTGCTGAAATTGGGCACTTGAGTAACCAGGTGCACCTGGGCTTAGTGGGCCAGGCCCCATACCAGCCCCTGACATTCTCATCCCGGGACTTGGCTGTCTTGAATAGGGACCAGACCGTGACATACCTGGTATACCAGGACCTTGCATTCTTGGTCCCTGCATTGACATGGATCCTGGACCAGAGGGCATCATTGGGCTACCCATTGGCCCACTATATGGGGGACTATTATATGGCATATTTGGTCCCATATTGCCTGGAGGACCCCCACTCATAGGTCCCATAGGGTCATTCATAATACTATTTGACATGTTGCTCATTGAAGTCATTGGATTCCCACTCAAAGATGACAGGGCACACATTGGGCCACTCATACTAGTCATATTTGGATTCATTGGGTCAGGACTAAAGTTACCCCCAGTGAGAGGCAAATCTGGACTACCTCTTCGCATCATCATAGACTGCTGGACTGCAGGACCAATGGGACCAGTGAAAGGACTACCCCTTGATCCAGGGCGCAATGAACTCATAGGACCAGACCCTGGACCCATACCCATCATTGTGCTAGCATTCGGACCCATCCTGGGATCTGACATAGGACCCATGCCTCCAGGACCCATTCTCGGATCCCCACCCATAACCAGTTCTGGACCAGGGCCCATTCTAGCATCATGCCGAGCCATTCGAGGATCACCACCTGGACCCATAGGTCCCATTCTGGGATCTCCAGCCATAGGACCCATTCTAGGGTCCATCCTAGGATCTGACATTGACTGCCCACCAAATCTTGGATCTTGACCCATGCCCATGGAAGGCCCCATTCTACTATCACCCCCTGGGCCAGGACCTTGGCCTGGAGCAGATCCTGGCCCTGGCCCCATATTCGGGGGACCTGGACCATATGGACTACCCCCTGGACCTGGAAAATACTGCATTTTAGAAGTTGGCACTTTGCCTTCCATATTACCTCCTTGACCTGTAAAATGAGTCATAAAGTCTAAATCTGGTTTGCTCATGGGTTTATTCTCTGGAAGCATATTTGACTGACTTGCAGGCAGATACTGAATTGTATTTGGAGCTTTCTGCTGTATCTGTACATTAGCATTTCCCATTGAGCTAGGGGGAAACCCAGGGGAGCCCGGCCTTCCCGATGTAGGCACTTGTGGAGGATTCTGGGACTGAGCAAACGGTGATCGATTATTGTGCATGCCTGGCGGCATAGCCATGCCTCCGTAGTTACTGTCTTTCATATTCATATTCCCAGACTGAGGTTTGCCACTAGAGGGCATTCCAGAGCTAGGGGTCATGTTTGTAGTTTGAGTCACATTACTTTGGGACATACTACCAGTTTGTGTCATATTTGCTCCACCCATATTGGCGCCACTTTGTTGCATATTCATTTGAGTCTGCTCCATGTTCATTTGTTGCACTTGCATAGAGGCGGCGGAGCTGCTGCTACTATTATAATTGTTACCCCCACCCCCATGACCTACACTTTGTATATTAACTTGTTGAATAGACAGATTGGTATTCACATAAGTATTATTCACACTAGGAGTACTATGAGAAGTCTGCGATGTATTCGGAACCACCGACTGCGGTGTCTGTTGATTACTAACGGATTGCTGAGGCTGAGGCGTGCCGGGTCCAACCTGCTGTTGTTGCTGACTCTGCATTTGGATACTATGAAATGGTCCGCCCTGCATCATATGCTGCTGCATCTGATTGGATAAATTTTCTACACCTTTCGCTAAGTTAGCTAAACTAGCCGATGTGATGTTCGACAATGATGATTTTCCTGTTGGCGTTGTCGGAGAATTTGAGATACTACTACTATTTTGAGGTTGTTGTTGTTGTTGAGGATCATAATGAGAAAGGCGCATATTTGCTCCAGACATTGGGCTTGGCCCAGGACCCTGACCCGAACCCTGTGTAACATTAATTGGGCCTGGGCTTGCTAAAGGTCCACTGGAAGTCTGACTGGAGTTTGACATAGGGCCTTTATTAGATCCAGGTGCATGTAAAGGAGAGTTCACCATTTGATTATTTTGAGTATAATGGCTTGACTGGGACTCACTAGTGTTTGTATCACGATATGCTGTGTTTATTTGTTTTGTTATCGTCAGTTCCTGACCATCAAACTGGTTGAGATAACTAATATGCTGAGGAGAGGGTGTAGGTTGTAAGTTTTTACACAGTTCTTCCATGTCATCTCGTTTTCTCTTTGTTGACTGAGACTGTGCATAGCTAGGGGGCGGTTTGTTTGCTGACGCATTCGAACCAGAAACCTGGCCCCCTGGTGGCATTTCTGGCACAAATTGTTCTGGATTACCTGCCCTTTGTAAAGACACCTGAGAGTTTTTCATTCCATGAGAAGGCGGCATGTGTCCGCCCATGTTGTGATTCATCGGAGATCCTTGCTGCATCATTGGGTCCATTGCTGGGCCCATACCAGGCCCCATTGGGCCCATAGGGTCCATACCAGAAAATGATCCTTTCCGTTGATGACCAGGAAATGATAACGTATCATTTGGATCTGGACCTGAAATAATATATAGTGCATAAATATCTCAGATACAACTTTGTTTTGGCAATGGCATACAATGCAAAATGCAGCACAAGACTATGAATTGACAGATTTTCAAACCATGGGGGAAAGTGAATGTTTTTTGTGACAATCTGAAGGATGGCAGTGTGTCTCAAGTCATTCCTCCTCTTCCTTTTTCTAATTCATGCTAGGAAGTTGTCATTTACTTGCAGAGCAACAGTCAGCATTGGCACAGAAATCAAGACCACAGATAAGGTTAAATGACTGCCATTATATATATATAACACTGAATAAACAAAACAATAATGGATGCATTGATCAGTACAATAATTAAAACTAGAGTTGTCACAGAAGTGACGAATTATACCCCCACAATATGGCCTTGTCACAGAACTAAGCAAATGTCAAAGCTGAACTTACTTGACCTTTGACCTACTGACCTCAAAATCAATAGAAGTCATCTGCTGGTCATGATCAACCACCCTATGAAGTTTCAAGGTCCTCTGCCCAAGCGTTCTCAAGTTATTGTCCGAAAAAGGTTTAAATGTTCCAGTCACTCTGAACTTTGACCTTTGGAACTCAAAATCATTAAAGGTCATCTGCTGGTCATGACCAACTTCCCTATTTAGTTTCGTGATCCTAGTCCCAAGCAGTCTGAAGTTATTGTCCGAAAACAGTTTAAATGTTCCGAGTCACTGTGACCTTGACCTTTGACCTACTGACCTCAAAATCAATAGGGGTCATCTGCTGGTCCTAACCAACCTCCCTATCAATTTTGCATGATCCTAGGCCCAAGCATTCTCAAATTATCATCCGGAAACTGTTTAACTGTTTCGTATTATTGTGACCTTGACCTTTGACCTACTAGCCTCAAAGTCGAACATGACCTGTATTCAATCATGTTACACCTGTGTACAAAAATTTATGATCCTAGACCCAAGCGTTCTAAAGTTATCATCTGGAAACCGTTTAACTATTCCAAGTCACTGTGACCTTGACTGTTGACCTACTGACCTCAAAATAGAACTTGACCTGTATTTCATAATGTTACACCTGTGTACTAAAATTTATGATCCTAGGCCCAAGCGTTCTCAAGTTATCATCCGGAAACCATTTAACTGTTCCGAGTCACTGTGACCTTGACCTTTGACCTACAGACCTCAACGTCGAACTTGACCTGTATTTTATGATGTTACACCTATGTACCAAAAATTATTTAAATCGGTCAAGCCTTCATGAGTTACCGTAAAAACTTGAATATATGACGCAGTTTTTTTACGATTTTTTTCATTTTCTTAAAGGGATGCGTAATATATACCAAGGTAGAGCTTCAAACATTTTTTTCCAGCTTGAAAACCCGAAAATATCGGCGAAAATCGGACAGTTTTGTCAACTGTCATGTGTTTACATTTTGGGCCGTGCTTTTCTAATATCCTCTTGAGGAGCGTTTTATTGGGCGGGTCTAAAAACACGTACGGAACAGAACCTGTGATGATATACGGTAATTTGTGAGTTTAAATTATTTGTATTTGTAAATTTAATTAATAAGTATCGTACATATCCAGAGCACCGGATAATGTGTCAGTTTAATAATTAGGCAAAATACAAAATTTCGCGGTTCCGGGTTGTTGGTGTTTGATCGTTAAAATCATTATCTTTCAAGGATGCTCAAATAAATTGCAATTAAAACATATCGTTTGTTATTTCTTTATTTCCAGCAAATTATTACTGATCAATATAGCAGCTCGTACATTGTTAAACAAACACGCTAATTAGCCGTGATGTGCCCATAATTATGAGAAGTTTGTTCGCACGTCTGTTAAAGTGCTAAGGTGTTGACAGCTTGAGAAAGTTCTCAAATACTTTAGAAAGAATTTGTCTGTCAGTTATTGTCACTGTTGTCTATAACCGATTATGCAGCAATTGTGATTTTCACGAGAAATCGTTTTTACGCATGCCGCTAATGGCCGATTTCGACTTTGTAAAAAAAAACGTTTTCGACTGATTTTTCGGTGCGTGATATATTCCAATGTAAGCATTTTTCCCAAGATTTTGATACAAGATCGGGGGTGCGTCATATACATGCTAGCGTGATATATTCAAGTTTTTACGGTATCATCCGGAAACCGTTTTACTGTTCAGGGTCACCGTGACCTTGACCTTTGACCTACTGCCCCCAAGTTCGAACTTGACCTGTATTTTCTGATGTTGTACCTGTGTACCAAAAATTATTTAAATCGGTCAAGCCTTTCAAGAGTTATCATCCGGAAACCATGAAAACTGACGGACCGACCGACCGCCAAGCTCACTCCTATATACCCCCCCCCCCCCCCCCCCCACTTCATTTTGTGGGGGTATAACTACACTCAAATGATTTTACTTATTCTTATTACAACCTAGTTTGATTCATCAAATCAACAACAGTAGGTCAGATCACATTCTAAAAGTTTCATATTGATCTGGCAACAAATGGAGTCAATCTGCATGGCTGCAATTTACAAACACTAAAATCAAAATTAATTTTTGGATCATTGGTTCAAAAATAGGCAAAATATTTTTTCTCTTAAAGTATCTACTACCACTCTTGTAGACCTTTAGAATGATGTATAATATCAATGGTATTCTTTAACTAGAGCTGTCACAATATGGCCCTGTCAGACTGTCACAGAAGTAAGCCAATGTCAAAGTTGAACCTCAAAATCAATAGGGTCCTTGTTTCTGAAGCCCTGCACTGGACGTTTGGCATACTGACCTCAAATCAACTAGAGCTATCACTGAAGGTGATGAATGTACCCCCCCCCCCCGCATGCACTGACACAGTACATTGCAATTTGACGCACACAAGACTGCATAATTATGTGGACTGTAAGTATGAAGACTCTATGTATATAGCATAGTAACAAAAAACAATATGCCATAACTCTGCAGAATATTTATCTAAAAGAACGAAACATGCACCATGCACAAGTAGGGTTGGTACTGATCACTTGTGTGAAGTTTCATTAAATTGTGTGCATGGGTTCAGGAGATTATGCGCGCACAAGATTGCATATGCAGACTGTATGTATATAGTATAGTAACAAAAATCAAAGTCCTGTAACCCTGCAAAATTTCTGAAAGAACCTAATGTGCACCATGCACAACTACTGTTGTTACTGATCACTTGTGTGAAATTTCATTAAATTGTGTCATGGGGATGAGGAGAGTTGGTGCGCACAAGATTGCATATGCAGACTGTATGTATATAGTATAGTAACAAAAATCAAAGTCCTGTAACTCTGCAATTTGTTTTTTTCTGAAAGAACCTAACATGCACCATGCACAACTACTGTTGTTACTGAACACTTGTGTGAAGTTTCATTAAATTGTGTCAAGGGGATGAGAAGAGTTGGTGCGCACAAGATTGTGTCTTTGTATATAGTATAATAACAAAAAACAAAGTCCCATAACTCTGCAAAAAAAAATTCTGAAAGAACCTAACATGCATCATGCACAACTACTGTTGTTACTGATCACTTTTGTGAAGTTTCATTAAACTGTGTCAAGGGGATGAGGAGAGTTGGTGCGCACAAGATTGTGTCTATGGACAGACAGACGGACAGACAGACAGACAACCTGAAACCAGTATATCCCCCTTACAACTTTGTTGTCGGGGGGTACAATAATTATGGGTTATTTACCAGTCGTAAGTGACCTCCGTATCAAATGTGATCTTAGACCAAAATGTTGTCTAGATATCTGGCAAAAAATGTGATCTTGACCTTTGACCTACTGATCTCAAAATCAGTAGGGATCATCTGCTGGTCATGGTCAATCTCCCTATTAAGTTTCATGAACCTAGGCCCAAGCATTCTCAAGTTATCGTCCAGAAACCTTTTAACTGTTCAAGGTCATTGTGACCTTGACGTATGACCTACTGACCTCAAAATCAAGAGGGGTCATCTGCTGGTCATGACAAACTTAAGTTTTGTGATCCTAGGTCCAAGTGTCTCAAGTTATTGTCTGGAAACAGTTTAAGTGTTCTGGGTCAAGATGACCTTGACCTTTGACCAACTAATCTCAAAATCATTAGGGTTCATCTACTGGTCATGATCAACCTCCCTTTTAAGTTTCGTGATCCTAGGCCCAAGCCTTCTCAAGTTATTGTCCGGCAATGGTTTAAGTGTTCCGGGCCACTGTGATCTTGACTTTGACCTACTGACCTCAAAATCAATAGAGGTTATATGCTGGTCATGACCAACCTCCCAATGATCCTAAGCCCAAGTGTTCTTGAGTTATCATCCGGAAATCGATTGGTCTACATACCAACCGACCGACAGACATCTGCAAAACAATATACCCATCCTTCTTCGAAGGGGCATAATAATCATAACAATAATTTTATGCCAAATGCCATTTTTTTTTTTTTACAAAAAACACGTTTAAATAAATGTTTAGAAGACTTCAGTTTAGCCTGAATATGTGAGTCACTTTAAATGTTGTGCAAATATATCTGCTATTCACAAAGATTTTTTGTTGTTGTGTCACACCGTCACAGGCAACTTTACAGCTTTTTTAAGGTGGAGCAAGACTCCAGGCATTATTTCAGGCATGGGCTGGCCCCTCAGTAGAATCATCGACCTCCAGTTAGCCAGCTGGATGGATTTCTCAATTGACCTTGACCACTCATCCACAGAGACCCCGTATTCACAAAGTAAGTGCATTAAACAAAGGGTATTACTTATAGGAAAATGTTTGTGAAAGCATTACAAATACATCAATCTTAATTCCTCCAATATAATAAGTAACTAGGCAGGTCTGTTCATTAAAACTCTATGACTCTTACTTTGATATTACTGCTAGTTTTTTTTTCCTAGGTTGCACTCAGCGTGACACCAAACATAAACAAGAAAATATCTGTGAAACCAATGGATGCTCCCCAAAATTTGCATATTAAAAGAACAAAGTGGAATTTACTGACTGGGCACATATAGTTAACTGATGTTGAATGATCAAAGGGCAATATCTCATTGAAAAATCATTCCAATGGATAATGAAGAAAATATGCACACCTCCTCTCGAGAGTGAAGCGTCCTATCAATTTTTGCTGAATTCCAGGCAGTGGTTGCTGAGAAATACTCCTGATTTTGATGGAGCTATAGTTTACTATTATTGACTAATCAAAGGGCAATAAATCAGTAACAAACCATCTAACCGAAATACGAAGATAATTACACACCTCCTCTTGATAGTAAAGCTTCCTATGAGGTACAGCTAAATTCCAACCAGTGGTTGGTGAGAAATACTCCGGACAAGAATTTTGCTGTAGTATAGCAGGCTGTTGAAAAACTGAAGTGCAATAACTCTGTGAAAAATCATCCGACTGGAACACCAAGACAATTTGATAGTGAAGCTTCCTATAAAGTTTCGCTAAATTCCAACCAGTGGTTGCTGAAAAATACTCAGGACAAGAAATGTGGCGACTATATGCTTCTTCTTTGGGGAGCATAAAATCTCACTGGGAAGTGCACTAAGTAGTAATTATAGACAAACTGCAGGAAATACCTCCACTTACTTTGTACTAGTCACTGTCTTCTTATATTACTAAGTTAAATTTCTTACCTGAGACAGCCACAGAAGGGGAGCCCATGGGCCCGTTCATGTTCGGTGAGGTAGGAGATCCCATTCCAACAGACCCGTGACGTTGTTTTTGAGCAATCGAACTGTAATAAGATGGTGGAGGCTGTCCTGGCCCCATTGGCGGGCCGTTAGGGCCCATTTGGGGACCGTTCGGGCCCATGGGTGGCCTCTGTTGTTGCTGCTGATGTGCCCTCTTTTCCGCAATATATTCTTGCTGGAGTCTCATCCACTCCCTTTGTGCCGGAGTCAAATTTTGCATGTTTTGTGGATGAGGCCCAGGGCCAAATTGTGACATACCCTGTGACATCATAAATTGTTCTTGTGACATCATTTCCTGTCTAGATTCCATCATTCCATGTGGGGAACCCATCATATTTTGTTGTGACATCATTGCACGTTTTGACATCAGATTTTGTTGATACATACTCATATTTCCCCCCATATCCCCTGGCATCATACCTTGACCCCCAGGCCCCTGCCCAGGGGGAAAACCTTGTTGACTTCTTTGCTCAGGAAACAACATTTGTTGAAGTTTACGTATACTAGCCAAATGCTCTTCTCTCCTTTGTAACTGTTCAGGAGTCAAATTTTCATTCGGAACTTTACTTTGCATTAGGTTCATATTATTCATTTGGCCACCAGGGCCTCCAAAATCTGGATCAAACATTCGTTCATCCATCATCATTTGTGAGAAATTAGGATTATTCGGCCCCATCATCATTCGGGGATCTCCATCGTTCATACTGAGTCCTTGCTCTTGTAAGTTTTGATTCTGCTGCTGTACCCACTGTGCAACACTATTTGATGAATTTGGGCCTGGCCCAAAACCCATAGGGCCTGGTCCTCCTGGCATCCCACCCATTGGACCCATAGGGTTATTCATCATACCCATCTTACTGCGCATACTCTGCATGTTGTACATACCAGCACCAGCACGCATCTTTGGATTTTTCTGAAAGAAAAAAATCTACACAGTCAGACAAAGTAATTCTCAAGTTTTGCTATAAAAGATAACACAACAATCAATAAGTGACATGAAATCACAGTTACGCTTCTGCTGTGTAATTTCAGGAATAACATACTCACTGAAATGAAAATGGATAAACAATTACATTTCTTCAAGTGAAACACACATTGTACATAATACAGTTCTTAAGTATTCATTACATGAAACAGAACAATAATTGTTTTCATTACTATATATTTTATGTTACTTTGTCGTTGTCTTATTAAGAGGATTGAATTCAGGTCAATAACAATTATTTCACCTACCCAAGGGTCTGCACTAAGTAAAATGTCAGGCATAAATTGAAATCTAGACAGAACAAGAGGGTCATAGTGGCCCCAAGTTGGTAACCTAACCTTGACTGTCTGACGCTGAATATGTGTATGACACACTGCAACACAAAGAGTAACAACTGTGCTTAGTATTAACTGTTAGTCCCTAAAAGGAGCCAAGTGCCATCACCTGAAAAGACTTGGGACTGGACCTTACAATGATACTACAGACCAAAGTTTCATGAAGATCCATTAAGCAGTTCATGTGAAGAAGTCATTTAAAGCTTTTTTTTTCTATTTTAAGCTCTAGCCACCCCTAATGGGGCAAACTGCCCTACATTTGAACAAATTTGGGAAATGACCTTATCAAGATGCTAAAGATCTGATGAAATCAAGCAGTTCATAAAAAGGAATTATTTCAACATATTTCTCTTCAGCTCCAGCTAACCGCCCTCCTTTGATTTGTTTGTTAGTTTTTGGTTTAGCAATATTTTTCAACAGGCACTTAACCAGTGTTCCTTGATTTTGTACCAGTACTAACCTGTTCTCTGTTCGTAGCAGCCAACTTTTCCATGTGCATCAGAGATGGAGGAAAAAATGGCACAAGACTTTTATCAAAGATAACAAATAGTTCACCGAAGGATGATACACATAACCTCATGATCAGTAGATCTATGCTCTTCCCATTGAGCTAAGCAGGTGGGCTGCTCCCCACTTTTGAACAAATTTAGCAGAGGCCCTTTTAATGATGCTACAGACCAAATTTGATAAAAATCTATTAAGTGGTTCATAAGCAGTTGTTCAAAGGTATTTTTGTCTTTATATCTTGCAGCCTCTAAAAGGCACCCAATGCCTCTATTTGAATAAATTTTGGAGGGGACCTAATAATGATGCTACAGACTTAGTTTCATAAAGATCCATCCAGTGGTTCATGAAAATAATTGTTTCAAGGTATTTCTATTTTTCAGCTCTAGTAGCCCCTAAAAGGGGTCAAGTGGAACAAACTGAAATATCAAAATTGAAAGAGCACATTGCCAGAATGCTACCAATGTTTTTTTGCGATTTTGACCAGCAGTTTCAGAGAAGATATCTATGTAAAATTGTGGAAGATGAACTTTGGACAATGGATATTGGACCATCCTCCTACAATTATAGCTCACTCTGAACTCTTGGTTCAGGTGAACATTTCCCACATTTTAAGAATATAACCGATGCAGAGATAAGGGGAAAAATCTTTTAGCAGCCTGAATCTGTCGGCACCCACTTGCAGCCAGTAATCTAACGTCAGCACTTTGCACTTTAAAATGTACAAGCCCTTACTTAACATCTAAACGTTTACGTGAACAGTTATTAGCAGTATAAGCCTATCCTCACATTAAACTAGGGCTATCACAAAAGGTGATTCATACGCCCACTTTCATACAGGGAATGTTAAATGTTGTCATTGACGTTGATCATATTGAACTGGATTATGCACTATGCATATCGACTTCGTTCTACTGGTCATGTGCTCTACAAATCATCTTGATGAGGTTTGCAATTGATACTAATCCTATGAAAATCTTCGAAGTTGTTTAGAAGATATGGAGTGAAAAAAAAGTTGAACTATTTGACCTTTGGCCTCAGTGTAACCTTGACCTTGAACGTCTACTCATTATGACAAAGTAAATATTTGATGCTAGTTTAAAGAATATCTTCCAAGCCCTTTCAGGAATGTGGAGCAGACACAAAGTTAAGCTATTTGACTTTGACTACCAAGTGTGACCTTGACCTTGGACATAGTGACCTCGACTGTGTGCTGTGCAGATCCTCTTGCCTAGGTGAATAACTGAAAATCTTCCCAGCAGTTCTGAGAATAAAGTGGACACGAATTATGGAGAGATGCACTAACACAGGATTCCAATTTAGCTCCTAAGTACTTTGTATCTTTGGGTATAATAACTATCTTCTTAGCCAACTGTTAGACAATCTATTAAATTCAACAGCAGTGCAAAGCTCAATAGTAAAAGTTTCTTATTCAATCAAGCTGTCACAAAAGGTCTTAACCGAAATGTATGTAACAGTTTCCAGCCAAGTCCATTGCAGATTTCATATATACTTCCCAATTTTTATTTTATTTTTGTTGGGTTTAACGTCGCACCGACACATAGGTCATATGGCAACTTTCCAGCTTCTCATGGTGTAGGAAGACCCCAGGTGCCACTTCGTGCATTATTTCATCATGAGAGGGTACCTGGGTAGAACCACAGACCTCCCGTAAGCCAGCTGGATGGCTCCCTCACATGAAGAATTCAACGCCCCGAGTGAGGCTTGAGCCAACATCGATGAGGGGTAAGTGAGTTGAAGTCAGCGACCTTAACCACTCGGCCAAAGAGGCCCCTATATACTTCCCAAGCACTCCGTCTTGGCAGACATTAATAGTAACATTAGCAATCTATATAAACAGCACTGAACGGTAGTCGAGATATCAGCTGCACAAGGGAATCAAACCCAGGTCACTAGCACTGTGGTCCAACCTGCTAACCACTACATCACTGACTAGCCTGTCACAGGAATGATATATTAATGGCTAAACAGAAGACTGTCTTAACTCACTATACTGACGAAATGTATTTTCATCATTAAAGGGGCATGCCTCTATATGAACATTAAAATTTCTAATTTTTTTTTTAACAGATGTTGGTATTCCAAAGAATTAAAGCTGAATTCTTTCCTTTTTTTAAATCACAACTGCATGGAGGCTTCAAACATATTGTATAGATTAAATTACTGTTGAATGAATGAATCCTCTTCTGAATTACAATATTTTCACACTTTTTTAAATTTCATAAACAACAGCATAATTCTTGAGACAAGTTAATCGTAACTTCAACCGTAAGTGGCAGCCAGTTAGCAGTGCTCCTGGATTCCATACCAGTGTTATTAACTACCTGGTTTGTAACTAGATAAAAGTTATAGATGTCAAGGAAATCTGTACATGAATTCCCGAGACAGCATTAATCCTGTATCTGGTTTTTAATAAAACCTGTAACCATTCTGTCTAACCGAATGCTCTTTTACTTTAGTATTTTCAGTAAGAATCAGACCTAACTCTATCACACTAGCTAAACGGAAGTCATTTTGTTTAACTTAAAATCCAAATTGGACATTTTCTAATATCTTATGAATGCCTGAAAAAGATGAAAAAACAAGAGCTGTCTCCATAGGATGACATATGCCCCCGATGGCACTTTGAATGAGTAGTTATGGCCGATGTTAGAGTTTAGGACCTTTGACCTACGGAGCTGGGTCTTGCGCACGACACGTCGTCTTACTGTGCCACACATTCATGCGTAGTTATTTTAAAATCCATGCATGAATGACAAAGATATGGACCGGACACGCCCATCAATGCACTATCATGAAAAATGACCTTTAATGTCTAAGTGTGACCTTGACCTTTGAGCTACGGACCTGGGTCTTGCGCGTGACACGTCGTCTTACTGTGGTACACATTCATGCGTAGTTATTTGAAAATCCATCCATGGTTGACAAAGATATGGACCGGACACGCCCATCAATGCACTATCCTTTAATGTCTAAGTGTGACCTTGACCTTTGAGCTACGGACCTGGGTCTTGCGCGCGACACGTCGTCTTACTGTGGTACACATTCATGCCAAGTTATTTGAAAATCTATCCATCGATGACAAAGATATGGACCGGACACGCCCATCAATGCACTATCCTTAAATGTCTAAGTGTGACCTTGACCTTTGAGCTACGGACCTGGGTCTTGCGCGTGACACGTCGTCTAACTGTGGTACACATTCATGCCAAGTTATTTGAAAATCCATCCATCGTTGACAAAGATATGGACCGGACACGCCCATCAATGCACTATCCTTTAATGTCTAAGTGTGACCTTGACCTTTGAGCTACGGACCTGGGTCTTGCGCGCGACACGTCGTCTTACTGTGGTACACATTCATGCCAAGTTATTTGAAAATCCATCCATCGATGACAAAGATATGGACCGGACACGAAAATTGCGGACAGACTGACAGACCGACAGACGGTTCAAAAACTATATGCCTCCCTTCGGGGGCATAAAAAGAAGATGTTCTTGGCATCATGGGTGATCACCTGTGAATAATGAAAGTATGAAATAATTCAACCTCAGAGCTGGGTACATGATAGATTGTGCCGTATTTCTGATGGTCAAGAGAATTCTACATGCACCTTGATCTGAAACAGTATACAAAAGGATAAAATCCATCTCTTTCTAGCAATGCTATTTTTGATAACTACTAACCCTACAGGTTACAAACTATTTCTCATGAAAAAATATTTGTCTTCTGAAAAAAAGAATTATTTTGCTGAAATAAAACCCAAATATCACACCTTAGAACAAACACATATATTTTAAGACAAAAATTCTTCTTCAAACATTGTAAACATCACACATGTGTAACAGCATTCATCAACATACAAACAGTGGCTAACATTTAATCCCATGAGAAGGCAAGTCTTCAATTCTATAGCAACAAAGGCAGTTCAAAAAAGAGAATTCCAGTGCATCAAGAGTTGTATCTTTAACAAAAATTGAAGAAAAAATCAGTGCAAACTTATTGTGAAGGACTGCTTCATTTCTTGTGAACGTTTGTGCAAAGTAAAATATTCATCTGAATTTTCACAACAGTTTCAGTGTGGATATTTTTTCCTATTCCTATTTTAAAGGAATATTCAAGTATTTTTCTACTATTTTTTTCTTATTTTAGAGGAAATTTCAGCTACTTTTCCCTATTTTAACAGGATATTCAAGTATTTTTCAACTATTTTTTCTTATTTTAGAGGAAATTTCAGCTACTTTTTCTTATTTTAACAGGATATTCAAGTATTTTTCAACTATTTTTTCTTATTTTAGAGGAAATTTCAGCTACTTTTTCCTATTATAACATAATATTCAAGTATTTTTCAACTATTTTTTATTTTGGAAGATTCAGGTACTTTTCCTATTTTAACAGAATATTCAAGTATATTTGCAAGAAATATTCAAGTATTTTTCCATGAAGTAGATCCATTCTTATAGATACTATTTTACTTGGTTGCACACAAGATATCAATCTATTGCAATGTATGTTGTATGTCAATAAAATGCTAAAAATACAATTATCAGAAGGATTTTAATTTTGCATCCAATATTCCACCTGTACATCCCTTTAACTAACTTAAGTGTACTTTATCTCGGCAGCAATAAATGGAAGTATGTCTATATACGAAACAATAACATTCTCCAAGTTGCTGACTTTTCACTATGTTAATACCACAGACTAGGTTATTACTTTTAAATCAGTTTTTTTTTTCTCTTTTACAATGGCTTTTTTTCCTTTCTCCAAGAAAGCTTGAACAAAAATAGCATAAATCTATTCCATGTGAATTATTCTGTATCTTCAATCAAAACAAGAGGACCATGATGGTCCTGAATCGATCACCTGTTCCCACATGACCCAGTTTTGAGTATGATGTCGTTTTTTCTATTATTTGACATAGTGACCTAGTTTTTGAGCTCATGTCACCCAGTTTTTAACGTGACCTAGATCTTATCAAGATAAAAATTCTGACCAATTTTCATGAAGATCCATTGAAAATATGATCTCTAGAGAGGTAACAAGGTTTTTCTATTATTTTAACGTACTGACCTAGTTTTTGAAGGTATGTGACCCTGTTTTGAACTTTACCTAGATATCATCAAGGTGAACATTCTCACCAATTTTCATGAAGATCTCATGAAAAATATGGCCTCTAAAGAGGTCACAAGGTTTTTCTATTTTTATACCTACTGGCCTAGTTTTTTACCGCACGTGACCCAGTTTTGAAACTGACCTAGATATCATCAAGGTGAACATTCAGATCAATTTTCATGCAGATCCATTGAAAAATATGGCCTCTAGAGAGGTCAAAAGATTTTTGTAATTTTAGACCTACTGACCTAGTTTTTGACCGCAGTTGACCCAGTTTCAAACCTGACCTAGATATCATCAAGATGAACATTCAGACCAACTTTCATACAGATCCCATGAAAAGTATGGCCTCTAGAGAGGTCACAAGGTTATTTTATTATTTGACCTACTGACCTAGTTTTTTAAGGCACGTCACCCAGTTTCAAACTCGACCTAGATATCATCAAGGTGAACATTCTGACCAATTTTCATGAAGATCCATTCAAGGGTATGGCCTCTAGAGAGGTCACATGGTTTTTCTATTTTAAGACCTACTGACCTAGTTTTTGATCGCAGTTGACCCAGTTTCAAACTTGACCTATATATCATCAAGATAAACATTCAGACCAACTTTTATACAGATCCCATGAAAAATATGGCCTCTAGAGGTCACATTGTTGTTTCATTATTTGACCTACTGACCTACTTTTTGATGGCACGTGACCCACTTTCGAACTTGACCTAGATATCATCAAGATGAACATTCTGACCAATTTTTATGGAGATCCATTCACAAATATGGCCTCTAGAGAGGTCACAAGGTTTTTCTATTTTTAGACCTACTGACCTAGTTTTTGACCGCACATGATCCTGTTTCGAACTTGACCTAGATATCATCAAGATGAACATTCAGAACAACTTTCATACAGATCCCATGAAAAATACGGCCTTAAGAGAGGTCACAAGGTTTTTCTATTATTTGACCTACTGACCTAGTTTTTGAAGGCACGTGACCCACTTTCAAACTTGACCTAAATATCATCAAAATGAACATTCTGACCAACTTTCATACAGATCCCATGAAAAATATGGCCTCTAGAGAGGTCACAAGCTTTTTCTATTATTTGACCTACTGACTTAGTTTTTGAAGGCATGTGACCCAGTTTCGAACTTGACCTAGATATCATCAAGGTTAACATTCTGACCAATTTTCATGAAGATCTTGTGAAATTTGTGAAATATATGGCCTCTAGAGAGGTCACAAGGTTTTTCTATTTTTAGACCTACTGACCTAGTTTTGGACTGCACATGACCCAGTTTTGAACTTGATCTAGATATGATCAAGGTGAACATTCTGACTAATTTTCATGAAGATCTCATGAAATATATGGCCTCTAGAGAGGCCACAATGTTTTTCTATTTTTAGACCTACTGACCTAGTTTTGGACCACACATGACCCAGTTTCGAACCTGATCTAGATATCATCAAGATGGAACATTCTGACCAATTTTATGAAGATCCATTGAAAAATATGGCCTCTAGGGAGGTCACAAGGATTTTCTATTTTTAGACCTGCTGACCTAGTTTTGGACCACACATGACCCAGTTTCAAACTTGACCTAGATATCATCAAGATGAACATCCTGACCAATATTCATAAAGATCCCATGAAAAATGTGACCTCTAGAGTGGTCACAAGCAAAAGTTTACGCACGCACGCATGGACTGACGGACGGACGACAGACGCTGCGTGATCACAAAAGCTCACCTTGTCACTTTGTGACAGGTGAGCTAAAAACAAATTGCTGCACTGGAATATAACTTGGTATCCAAGAATAAAATTGAAATTTGGGTTTGTTACAAAATTATCACAAGTATTTGTTTCAAATTTCAGAATTCCTTTGTTTCAAGTTGCCTATGTAAAGTTAAAAATTCAGAATTCCTTTGTTTCAAGCTGCCTATGTAAAGTTAAAATTTCAGAATTCCTTTGTTTCAAGCTGCCTATGTAAAGTTGAAATTTCAGAATTCCATTGTTTCAAGCTGCCTATGTAAAGTTAAAATTTCAGAATTCCTTTGTTTCAAGCTGCTTATGTAAAGTTAAAATTTCAGAATTCCTTTGTACTGTTAACAGAAAGATCAAATTCTAAAATGCTTTTGTAATGTTAACATTGCATAATGCTTTTGTCTTGTAAAAATTTTCAGAGTGCCTTATATGGGATTAACATACATACAAGCAATGAACAAACATTCTATCTCTATTATGCAGGCAATGAAGGAAAAAGGGTTAATTTTCCAAATACAGTTGTTGTTTGTGTGTACGTCACATGAAGGTAGGAGATTATAATGACTGGTTACATAAAGGCTGGATATTTGAGTATATTAGGTTATTAAAAACATTCGGCATAGGTATTAAAACATTTTGTCATCAAGGCACAAAAATAGCCATCACCCAAATAATGCAGAGCGCAACATTATCTAGAAATCGGACATGCAGGTTATTATCATTGGACAGTGCTATGTGTGAGAGACAGTGAAAGTTTAGCACTCAGCATGCAAAACATTAGCAATGTAACAGAACGAATGGTTTTCGTCTTCAACATAACTACTATCACACAGCTGACCTTTTCAGAGTCTACTTTTCTTTTCAACAATTTTTTTTCGTTTGTTTTGTTTCTTATTTTAATTGCGCTTCTTGCAGTCATGTTTTATGTTTGACTTTGGAAATTTAATCCTTTATCCAACCGCCTGAAGATTTTGCCAAAAACTCAAATCATCTGTGTTCCTTTACAATGGAAAGCTTGACAGAAGCTTGCAGGTTTGTTTCGAATAATCCTAGAAAACCTGTAACTTCAACACTTATATGAATTTTATTTTAGACACCCTCATTTACCATTAAATCTGTTAAACAAAACTGGATATAATTATCTTCCTTAAAAATATTCAGAGGTTTACTTGTGACTGAAAATAGGAAAGTTCAGACACACTATTTTTAAACTGTTCAGTCAGTGAGTATATTTCTGAACGAATGTTTCTTCCCAAGTGAACTTTCTCATAATTATAACTACCCAACCCCCAAAAATGGTACTGTCATATTAAAAAGTTTGCGAAACTAAGACCTTATCACCCTTTTTAAAGTTCCTCAACACTTAAGTGACCCTAACCCAATCTAATCTGAAAGAAGTCAAGAATTTAGTTTTCTTTTAGAATACAACAATAAAGACAGAAAATTTGTTTTTGACGGCGCCTGCATGAGCTCACATTTCAGCTTGTAAAGGAAGACAGAAGAGACTTCAGGACGGAGGGTACCTGTAAGAAGGATTTAGTTGAAGGTTGGTCCATGTGATAAGACAGTATGTTCTTATACTGTCCACTCTGCACGGCCTGGGCAGCCTCATTCGCTAGTTGTGTGGTGAAGACAAAAATTTCACTCTGTTGCTGCACCAGCGGCCCTTCGCTAGCTACCTGCTGTTGAGGTGGCCCTCCGTTCGGTCCGGGACCCATTGGTCCATTCGGGCCAGGACCCATAGGCCCTCCCGGCCCCATGGGTCCCATCATACCAGGCTGACTTCCTGGCATCCCAGGCCCTGGACCAGGTCCCGGACCCATAGATGGTCCTCCTGGTGGCATCTGCGGACCCATGTGTTGACCCATACCAGCTGCGCCCGGGCTCATGGCCATGGACATGTTCCCACGATGCATCTGATTCATGGCTGCTGGGCTCTGCATCTGATCCGCAATCACAGGAGTATTAGGGTTTCCATTTTGCTCTTGTTTGGCTGAAATACATCACATATTATCCACATTTGAGAATATTAACATTGTGCCATACATAACAGTAGACCTAAAATATTGCAGAGTTAAAATTAATAGCCTTTTTAAGAAGTTTGACCAATAGTTTTGCTTAGATGCAATGATCATTTAATACAAATACTTTGCACTGGGTATTTCTCATGAAAAACTAGTTATGTGGTTGGATATAACTGAGATATTCTGTTTTCTCTTCCATTCACACTGTTTTTACTGGTTCAATATTAAATTCTTCTGACGTTATAGACCTCAGAATAAATCATCAAGAGTTACTGTTGGAAGCCTAAATATAACACCGTGTCACAATACATGCTTTCCGTAGCTACATGCACTTATCTCATACAACGTTATATAAACCATTTTAGCCAATTGGAAGTTATTTCATCAAGAAATTTCTGCTTCAATGTGATGTCATAGCAACGTGAGTTCAAGAGAAATTATAAATTCACAGGCCTGCAATATATTGCCAATTAATATTCATCCGTTCTACATTTACTAGTGGCACTTACATGATTGTCAGTGAAAATACAACAAAACATAATGAATTCAAACTTGAACATATATTTTCAGTATTTACTGTGTGAAACCTCATATGTTTTACAAGGTTAAATTTGCTGCTTTTACATCATGCTCTGATTAACAAAAAATGTAAACTGAAAAGTAAGACAAACTCTTTTTAAAGAGATGCCAAATGCTTCACACTTTCTATTAAGTTTTTTTATAACTGCACAAAGATAATCATGATCTAAAGCTTACAATCACATCTGATCTTTTTTTACACGGATATTGGTACTGATGATAAATCCGGACAGATGATAAAGTCGAACACCTTGGAAATATTCGATTGCAATCGGTTATTTATAAAATTGAACACACCATCTAATAGTTTCCACTTACAACACCAACTGGTGTAAACAAAAACAAAATTGGTAAATATTCTGTATAAATAAATGACTTATATAAATTTGTATAAAAAAAAATTATCCAAAATTACTGGAGAAGAGGGTGTTTTTTGCGCATGCTCACTGTCGAAACATGAAGGCCTGACATTTGTTAACTTTTCATTACTTGATCAGGAATGACTGTTGCAGCTTTTTGGGGAAAGTTTCAATATAATAATACCAAGAAAATTTTGTAAATGAGAAAGGGTTCGAATTTATCATCAGTCAACGTTCATAAAGTCCCCTTTTTACATACCCCTTTCAGGCCCTCACTTCGTGTAGTTTGCTTACTAAATATAAATTTGAATTATGTAAATTTTCAGCAAAGGTTAAGCTTTATTTTGATACCGACCATTGATTTCAATTTGCAGAAATAAAAAAGTTACAGGTAAAAAATCTGATTTTCTGTTCGGGCTTATCATCAGTACCAGTACTGTAAACTAATTTTTCCTTTACCTTTATCTGGTGGCTTTACATCGCCTGGTGTACCAACTTTCTTGTCCAAGTCTACAATACAAAAGGTCATGTGTAAGGGAACAATACATTAGCTGAAATATATTCATTAGGACTAAAACAATGTAGAGGACCTTTCTGTTTGTTTTACTTTGAGGAAATTACGATTTAAATGCATTTCTTTAATTATCAGACCCCGTGTCCTTACTAAACACCTACATTCCGACCATCTGAACTAGCAACAATTCATAGTAATTTTGTTGATGACTTGAAAATTTCTTTCAACCTTCTAAAATAGCCGTATGTTGAATTCATATTCAATTGAATCAAATTACACACAAGCAAAATACTGTGGGAGTAAATTCAGGACACTGAGCTTCACATTTCACAAACATTTACTACCAGTTTTCATTTTCTATTTTTTCATGTCAGGTTCACACACTCTACAGCAATCAGCATTTACAATTTTTCTTATCCAAATTGCCAATTGCATTAAAAATTTTGCTCATGGATTAAATTATTTAGCATGGTACTAGACTCGATAATGTAAAGTATAATTTATACATTTACAGACCTGGGTTCACATCCCCATTTGGCATTTTGCCAACACTGCCAGGATTTCCTGGTTCATTTTTGACGGAGACTTCTTCCTTAACTTCCTCTTTAATATCAGCATTGTTGGCCGAGTTATGTTCCGACTTGATATTGGAAGGAGTACCGTTATCACGAGTTTTTGTGTCTGGAGATGACAACAAACCGGCAAGATCTTGTGTCTCCTGTTTAAGCACATCTCCATCGTTATCTTCCTCTACACAGCTTTTACTCTGCTCCAAGGACTGAAAATAAATGAATGTCTGTTACAATTCTGTACACGTGCTCTTCCTAGCACCCATGATTAAGGTTTAGGAGTATATTCCAAATCTACAGAAGTATTTGGTAAAGAAACAACATCCTTATCAGCAAGCTACTTGTCCAGTACATGTTTTACGTTACTGTTCCATAAAACTAGATACTTAGAATATTCTCAAAAAGTTGTCCCCCTTTAAAAATGAATGCCATTTGTAAAGAAATAAAACTAACTATTGCTGAAAAACTACTTTAAACCTAGTTATATGGAATTTCAGAATGGGGACATTGTTTCAAATTAATCAAAACAAAGATCTGTTTATTTCTCGAATGCCAGCGTTTCCACTGATGCTGGAAAATTCAATCTTAGGGGTGCACGATCATTCTCCTGATGCAAATGACATCTACCAAATTACATTTCTGTAGTTATAATTTGCACATTGCTTTCAGGTTTTTTTTATTAAAACCGGATAAATTCAAATACCTTTATAATTTCTGTTTTTTCCTTATAGTATATTTGGTGATTCCGAAATAATTAAGACGAAATACATAAAATTGTGCTACAGATGATATCATTAAAAAGAGACTCATCATTGTGGTTCATCATGACATCTTTACTGTTAACAAACGCCCATTTCCAATGCTTTGTTTAAATATGCTCCAGTAAGAAAGAGTGCAATAAAGAAAGTTATCTATTCTTTTTTATTTTTACTATTACGAGTATTCATTGAATATCCCATGTGGTTATAGGTGCAGTTGGGAATATCAGCTCCTCTCGTAGCTGTTTTGAGGGTATCTTAAATATCCTCTAGCTGGATATTCTCATTAGCACTTCAACGTGTGAAAGAATCTTATAATATATACTTATCATCTCTAAATGTTTTAATGGATATTTATCTATTTATCTTTCAACATTTCCATATAGCCCCATCCCAAACTTGTAAGTGGTTTATGATAGCCCCCTACATTCTACTTTATGCATAATCCTTACCAAGGCCAACCCATATCCTATCCGCAGCCTTAACATACTAAAACGTATTAGCGTGTGATGGCCTTTTCACGCTTCCGTAGAAACAACATTTATTACACAAAACTTATTTTGAAAATATTTCTGAAATGTCTAGGTCTGCAGCTCTCAAATACGGATATATCTTACATTTGAGGCATATACTGACACTCTCAGACAACATCAAAAATGACATTTTGAGCGATCTGATGAAGTTCCAAAATTATCAATGTACCCTTGGTCCGTTACAGACCCCTGTGGGATTTCTGTTTATCCAGAGCTCAAATATTTTTTCATAGATTAAAAGCTGACGTGTTGTACTAAAGCCCAGGTAATTTCAATTTATAATAAAGTGCTGAAAATTGGCTCCCCAATAGCAAAAAAAAAAAATAAAAAAAGAAGTCCACGCGCATACATTTAGAAGGGGTGACCCCTGCGCGTGACCCCTGACTATCTACGAATCAAAATGCGGCTTTCGTTTTCAAGTTTTGCATTTCTACTTTCATTTTATTTACTTCCGGAAATAGCTGAAGGTCGAGTGACGTCATTTTCTGTGTTGTCAAAAACATACATATGCCTGGCGAGATTGCATAAATATGTGCTGGCCGTCCTAAGGTTATGTGACGTTTACTATTATATACAGACTTACCCTAAGCCATCTTTACACAAGGGAAACAATCTGTTTATAGAGTGACACCATTTTACATTCATAATCCTGTCCATATTATACCAGTGCAATAGAAAAGTAAGCTATCTATGTTACCTGCTATACATGATAACACAGTCATGCATCTAACAGTCCTGAAATTGTTTTCTTTGATTTTCTCATATTTCTAGATATCTTCCCATACTTTGACACATATATATGGGTAGCAGAGATCATTCTCTTTCCAGCAATTTAAGGCTTTCTCAACAAATTTCACCTTGTGAAATTCTGTGGGTTTTAACAGTTTTAAAAAAATGGTCTGTTTGTTGAAAAAATTCCACAAAAAAAATGTCACACTTTCCCCCAGGGTATTATACATATTTTTCTTTTCAAAGTGCTGATCTTTACAGTAATTGCTACTAATTATGCATGATTTTTTCATGGCTAGAGGTAAAAAGTGCATGCTTTGCATGTGATACTATGTACATAGCCACCTATTTAGCCTACAATAAAGTTTTAGCGGAGTTGTCTCCATTTTTTTTTCCCCAGATATTTTACCCAGGATCATTTTTTCAGCTCAAATAACTCTTCAGAAAATAATATCTAAAATTATTTTTCAAACTGCATACACTGATGCAGTTAGCTACATATATATCTAAAACAGAAAGTGCCTTCTTGAAGTTTGTATTTTTAGTTACAATGCCTATATTATAGTGAAATTCAGAAGCTTGACCTAAAATCTAAATGCCATGCAGACACTAGGGCAAGTACAACAGCCCTCCTTATTTAGCTAAAAATAGTGTTTTCCTATTCTACTACAAGGATGCATGTTATAAATTATCTTATCTACCAGACCTAATACTGGAATCTTTTGTCCTCTTATGTAACACAAGAAGAGATCTCTAAAATATTTAACATATTTTCTATTAAACATCTACAGAAACATGGATACATGAATAAACCACTTCATTTAAATAACAAAGTTAGATCACAACCAGTTACATGAAAAGTAAAACTGTAAATTAACACACTGCATATTTCAAAAAAGTCTAAATCAAACCTTCAGAAAATCTTCCAGAAAATCCACTTTGAAAAGGGCAAAAGACATTGCAGTGTTCAAAATATTTTAAAAACATTCCCTTTTCTAAGAACCAAGTGCTAACTTCTAGATGTGAGATGACATCAAATGTGTACGCAACATGTCCAGGCAACTGCCATAATTATACATGTATATGAGTTATTTTTGTCTGCGAAGTCAATGACATATTTTTAATTCTAACAGATATTTCTTATTATAGCCTTGTTTTTAACACATTGCACTGAATGTCCAGGGCTGTGGAAATCCCAATATTGAGACATAAAAATCCACTTGCCCACAGTCAAAATTCACTCTCCAGATTTTCAACATTAAAACCTGCATTAAACTGCCAATAATTATTTTTTTATTTCAGGCAAGTATTTGTATGATCTACAGGTAGAAACAAAAGCAAACATAACACAGTATATTGCTTAACTGTGACAAAAAAAAGCTATCAACACTTTTGCTTGTATACAAGGCTGAAGTCGCATTTACTTCCCACTAGTTAAAACTATACAGATGCCAAGTGACATGACTACTTCCCACTAGTTTAAACTATACAGATGCCAAGTGTCATGACTACTTCCCACTAGCTTAAACTATACAGATGCCAAGTGACATGACTACTTCCCACAAGTCAAAACTGTACTGATGCCAAGTGACACAACTACCTTCCAATAGCTTAAACTATACAGATGCCAAGTGTCATGGCTACTTCCCACAAGTCAAAACTATACAGATGCCAAGTGACATGACTACTTCCCACTAGCTTAAACTATACAGATGCCAAGTGACATGACTACTTCCCACTAGCTTAAACTATACAGATGCCAAGTGACATGACTACTTCCCACAAGTCAAAACTGTACTGATGCCAAGTAACACAACTACTTTCCAATAGCTTAAACTATACAGATGCTAAGTGTCATGGCTACTTCCAACAAGTCAAAACTATACAGATGCCAAGTGACATGACTACTTCCCACTAGCTTAAACTATATAGATGCCAAGTGACATGACTACTTCCCACTAGCTTAAACTATACAGATGCCAAGTGACATGGCTACTTCCCACAAGTCAAAACTATACAGATGCCAAGTGACATGACTAATTCCCACGAGTTAAAATTATACAAATTTCTTAATGCCAGCGTTTCCACTGCTGCTGGAAAATTCAATCTTAGGGGTGCACGATCATTCTCCTGATGCAAATGACATCTACCAAATTACATTTCTGTAGTTAATATGCAAAAAGAAAACCTACTGTGACCAAGAATGGTGAACACTGAGTAAGCACTACTGAAGTTCAAGAGCAGACAATTTCAATTTTCACAATATTTTAGTAATTCAAGGGCAATAACTCCAGAGCCTCTAGTTCTAGTCTTTAAATATGACTGAGATATTATGCCCTTAAATATTGTGACCCAGTATGGTGAACTTTGGTTAAGAACTGATCAACTTTGGGAGCTGACTGTCAATTTTCTCAAATTTGTGTAATTCAAGGACCCATAACTCCAGAGAGACTTCAGGGTCCAGCTGGTTATAAAACAAAACTTGGCAAAGATAATATACCCATAAATATTGTTACAAAGAAAGGTGAACACTGGGTAAGATCTACTGAAGTTAGAGATACAATACATATTGTGACCAAGTTTGGTGAATACTGGTTAAGAACTGCTCAAGATAGAAAGCAGAAAACTTGTGTGGACTTTTCTTGCCCGATTGGTGCAGGCAATCACATAAATATCATGTCCTTTTCCATAAGTGTATAAAAACAAAACTTTACCAAAGTATGCCCGAACTTAAAGAAATTCTGACTGATCGTACATGCATCACATGGACATTCCACTCATTAACACCAGTATGTGATCAGAGCAGAACAAGGTCACAGATAACATGAAGTTATTTCTTTGTTTTTAGTTCAGTGCCCGAGCTATGCAATGGTGGGCAGTTAACCTAACCAGTGTTCTTGGATTCTGTCCCAGTACTAGCCTGTTCTCTGCAAGTAAGTATCTCTTCCACATGTGGCAGAGGATGAATGATTTAAGACAGTCTTCTATCAAAAAGTCATGTGAAACATATGCCTTACATGCAATCAAACTTATGACCTTATGATCCACAGATCTGTGCTCTCCCTACTGAGCTTAGAAGTTACAGCAACACTGTTATAGCAACTTTCCAGCTTTAATTCTAGGAAGATTTTACCTATCCCCAAACTATTCTATTATTGCAGCAAGGGTGTGGCGATAGTATATGCAAAGACATTATGTAAGTTATTTGACATGATGGAAGTTGTCACACAAAGAGTTCAGCACATTGAAACTTCAGAACAAGAGGACCATGATGGTCCTGAATCGCTCACCTCTTCCCACATGATCCAGTTTTGAGTGTGGCGTCGTTTTTTCTATTATTTGACATAGTGACCTAGTTTCTGAGCTCATGTGACCCAGTTTTGAACTTGACCTAGATATTATCAAGATAAAAATTCTGACCAATTTTCATGAAGATCCATTGAAAAATATGGTCTCTAGAGAGGTCACAAGGTTTTTCTATTATTTGACCTATGACCTACTTTTTGAAGGCACATGACTCAGTTTCAAACATGACCTAGATATCATCAAGGTGAACATTCTGACTAATTTTTATGGAGATCCATTCAAGGGTATGGCCTCTAGAGAGGTCACAAGGTTTTTCTATTTTTAGACCTACTGACCTAGTTTTTGACCGCACATGACCCTGTTTCGAACTTGACCTAGATATCATCAAGATGAACATTCAGACCAACTTTCATAAAGAGCCATTGAAAAATATGGCCTTTAGAGAGGTCACAAGGTTTTTCTATTATTTGACCTACTGACCTAGTTTTTGATGGCACGTGACTCACTTTCGAACTTGACCTAGATATTATCAAGATGAACATTCAGACCAACTTTCATACAGATCCCATGGAAAATATGGCCTCTAGAGAGGTCACAAGGTTTTTCTATTATTTGACCTACTGTCCTAGTTTTTGACGGCATGTGACCCACTTTCGAACTTGACTTAGATATCATCAAGGTGAACATTCTGACCAATTTTCATGAAGATTTCATGAAATATATGGCCTCTAGAGAGGTCACAAGGTTTTTCTATTTTTGACCTACTGACCTAGTTTTTGACCGCACGTGAACCAGTTTCGAACTTGACCTAGATATCATCAAGATGAACATTCAGACCAACTTTCATACAGATCCCATGAAAAATATGGCCTTAAGAGAGGTCACAAGGATTTTCTATTATTTGACCTACTGACCTAGTTTTTGATGGCACGTGACCCAGTTTCGAACTTGACCTAGATATCATCAAGGTGAACGTTCTGACCAATTTTCATGAAAATCTTGTGAAATAAATGGCCTCTAGAAAGGTCACCAGGTTTTTTCTATTTTTAGACCTACTGACCTAGTTTTTGACCGCACGTGACCCAGTTTCGAACTTGACCTAGATATCATCAAGATGAACATTCAGACCAACTTTCATACAGATCCCATGGAAAATATGGCCTCTAGAGAGGTCACAAGGTTTTTCTATTATTTGACCTACTGACCTAGTTTTTGAAGGCACGTGACCCACTTTCGAACTTGACCTAGATATCATCAAGGTGAACATTCTGACCAATTTTCATGAAGATCTCATGAAATATATGGCCTCTAGAGAGGTCACAAGGTTTTTCTATTTTTAGACCTACTGACCTAGTTTTTGACCGCACATGACCCAGTTTCGAACTTGACCTAGATATCATCAAGGTGAACATTCTGACCAATTTTCATGAAGATCCATTGAAAGCTAGAAAATGCTTTTGTAAAAAAGCGCATGTCTCCACCAATGCAAAGTCCTATAGGCAAGAAGTCAATAGGGGTCAGGAGCGAAAGTCAAAGAGACACTGATGGTTAGCTGCAATAGGGATCATCTACTTGGCATGTCCAGTCATCCCGCTAAATTTCAACACTCTTGGCCTAGTGGTTCTCAAGTCACTGCTCAGGCCCCTGTGACCTTGACCTTTGATCAAGTGACCTCAAAATAAATAGGTGTCATCTACTCTGCATGTCCAATCATCCTATTAAGTTTCAACATTGTAGGTCAAGTGGTTCTCAAGTTATTTCCAAAAAATGATTTTACATGAACAGGCCACTGTGACCTTGACCTTTAATAGACTGATCCCAAAATCAATAGGGGTCATCTACTCTGAATGTTCAATCATCCTATGAAGTTTCAACATTCTGGGTCAAGTGGTTCTCAAGTTATTGATCGGAACTGGTTATCAATGTTCAGGCCCCTGTGACCTTGACCTTTAACGGAGCGACCCAGGAACAATAGGGGTCATTTACTCTGCATGAACAATCATCCTATGAAGTTTCAACATTCTGGGTCGAGAGGTTCTCAAGTTATTGATTGGAAATGGTTTTCCATGTTCAGGCCCCTGTGGCCTTGACCTTTAACAGAGTGACCCTAAAATCCTTAGGGGTCATCTACTCTGCATGACCAATCATCCTATGAAGTTTCAACATTCTGGGTCAAGTGGTTCTCTAGTTATTGATCGGAAATGGTTTTCAATGTTCAGACCCCTGTGACCTTGACCTTTGACGGAGTGACCCCAAAATCAATAGGGGTCATCTACTCTTCATGACCAATCATCCTATGAAGTTTCAACATTTTGGGTCAAGTGGTTCTCTAGTTATTGATCGGAAATGGTTTTCAATGTTCAGGGCCCTGTGACCTTGACCTTTGACGAAGTGACCCCAAAAATAATAGGGGTAAGTGCAGACAGTTGAAGCCTTTCTATTGCAGCAAGTCGCACAGCCACATAGAAAAAACAAGATATTTCATGAAAATTACGTCAGAAATGTTTGAATCCCTAGAAATAATATATGAAACAAGAAGGCCTATATGGCCTTGTAACGCTTACCTGACCTTGTAACGCTTACCTGACCTTAGTTCTTATCCCTAAAGCTTTCCTCATTTAAAACAAATTTTAGTCTCAAGGACACTATGACCTTCAGCTTGACCTACTGACCACTAAAACAAAAGGGGACATATACTGACTGCAGACAATCATCCAGTAAGTTTACAGTTGTTGGCAAGTGCTCCCCAGTTACTGACTGGAAACTAATTCCAATACTATATTATGCAAGTCACTATGACCTTGCCCTTTGACTGACAATAAAACAACTGGCCAGAAGGGATCATCTTCTGACCTCATGCAATCACTGTATGAAGTCTGACAGTGTTCTCCAGTTCTCAGACACCAAATCATCTACTTTGGTCTGACATACTGACATGAGCAAAATAATACACCTCCTTCACTTATGGGATAGTAAGAATTTTACCTGTTTCTTTGGAATAAGTTTTGCACAAAACCTAGGTGTTCAAGAGTAATACTGAACTTAAAATAAATGGAACATTATGTATATCAGCTGTTCTGCAGACTTCTGTCACTTTTTGTTGCTTGTGTAAAGTATGTATCATGTTCAAACTTGGGTTTCGCTAGATATTTGAAGTTACACAAACAACTCACAGCAACACAAAAACAGAGGACAAGTATGCAACATACTATTCCAAACTTGTCAACTTTTTTCTTATCTAGCGCCAGTGACTTACCATTATTGCAGGTGAAGTTGTATGCATGGTGACCAACATCGAACGCCCTGCTCTGAAATATATGAAAATGAAAACATGTTAATTTTTTGACAAACTTCCTCAAAAAGTTCTAGTGTATTTTGACATCCTACAAACAAGCTTGGAGAAATTTACATTCAATGCATTGTGAAGAAAGCTTGATACTTTTTTGAATCTCTCCCAGAACTAAATTTATAAATTACGCACCCCCCGCCCCACCACCCCCTCGCAAAAAATCCCATTTAATCTACCCTAATTCTAGGAATCACTCCTCTCCTGTATCAACTTCCTCATATGAGGTAATGTGATTTTGTATAACCCTGACCTGAAGATTACCTGAAAACATCCACAACATCACCCTGCTTTGGGTTGTGCAGCACACCTGTACAGATATAACTGTACATTCAACTTTTTTAACTCTAAGATACATGAAAGTTAATAACTTCAAATTTTAGGAACTACTGTACTTGGAATTATGGAAGGAAACAAATCACAAATGACCTATATAAACAATCAGCTGTGCAGAAATCTATTCACACATTCACAGACTAACATAATATACTGGCAAGATTAAAGTAGAATTAAAAGTGTGAAAATCATCATGGAACTTACATATATCTTACATAACAAAATGTAATGCCGTACTGTGGATATCAAGTCAGACAGAATCACTCTAAGCTAGCACATTTAATTAAATAACTCGCTAAAATTCAGCTTTTCATTTCCTAAAACAGCTACGTTTAATTGTCTCTTCAATATGATTAGGGATTTCTTGAAGAAAACTTGGTGAAAATTAGTTCAGCCTACGGTAGTTCTTCCTTGGTAATCCTTAAAGGAATATACGTAAGGAATCAGCCAGGTCATGTTTACTTACCGAAATTTCTCTTTTGTTTAAATCTTTTAGCAGCATTTTTTTGGCAGAAACTTTTTTTATAAGTAAGTATTTCTAAGACCATTACAATTATTCAAATAGCATGAAATCATGTATAATTCAATTCTAAGATTTTTTTGTTAAATTGAAACAAAAACAAAGAAGATTAGGGTTGAGAGCCTAATATGCGTAACTAGTTATATATGTTTCTAAATACAATGTAGTAGCATTGGTATCTAATCATAAGAAATTGACTAATGAAGTCCCAAAATGTCCAACTAATTTTTGAGAAAAATCACCTTATTTGGTAAAATCTTGGTTTTGTTAATATGGACATGTTATAGATATTACACATTATTTTTTCTATGCAGAAAACTTTCAAAAACAGAAAAGCATTTGAGATGAAGATACCAGCATTTGAGACAAAGATAAAAGCGTTCGAGACCAAGATGAAAGCATATGAGATGAAGTTGAAGTGATTGTGACAAAGATAAATGCATTTTAGAACAACAGCACTGCAATGCAGAGCAATATAGCCGACGGTATGACCTTTGACCCCTAACTGTGACCTTGACCTTGAAGTGAGCCATCCGAAACATGCACTCTGCACGTTATGTCTGTGTCAAGTTTCTTCGAAGGGGTTCAAGAGTTACAGAGTGGACACGAAATTGCTAATGGACGGAAGGACACCGGCATCATAACATTAAAGATAAAAGCATTTGAGATGGGTGATAAACAAGAGCAGTCAGGAGACGGCACACTCAACTATTTTGATGCTGGATAGTGAAAATGAGCTCATCTGAGGAAGCTGGAGCTGTCACTGAAGTGTTTACTGGATGTGCCAAATGTATTTAGTACTACCAGAGACACAG
Organism: Mercenaria mercenaria; assembly: GCF_021730395.1. NCBI lineage: Eukaryota > Metazoa > Mollusca > Bivalvia > Venerida > Veneridae > Mercenaria > Mercenaria mercenaria. The sequence goes on from NC_069377.1 coordinate 68,657,964, forward strand.
AGAGATAAAGTGTATCAAAACATTAAATAAGTAAACAAATGCCCCCATTTGAACAAACTTGGTTGAGGACCTAATAATAACATTGCAGACCAAGTTTAATGAAGATCCATCAAGCCGTTCTTAAGAATCAGTCTCTACAAGGTTTTCTATTTTTACCTCTAGTGGCCCCGAAAAAGGGCCAACGAATCTGGTAAAGGGTCACTTGAGGAAAATTGCTTAAAATCATTGTGAAATACAAAGTTTTCTATATAGCCAAATAGGGAAAATTAGCCCTGGAGGGAACTGCAGAAAAACTAATCACCTAGTTTTGGACTAGATTATCCAGTTTCAAACTTGATTAAGATTGTCTAGACAAAAATTGTGACAAAGTAATATTAAGATCATGTACAAAATATTGAGAGTGTTAACCAGGTTTTCCTAAGATTTAACCAGGTGATCTAGATTTTTACCTCAAGTAAACCAGTTTTGAGTTTGACCTGCATTTCAGATCAAAAACATTCTGACAAAGTTTTTTGAAGATCAAGTAGAAAAAGTGAGCTCAAAACAGTTATCAAAGTTTTTCTTTTATTCAACCTAATAACCTATCCCTGTTGAGCTGTAGTTCATGATCTGATGAGCTTTCATGAACTGTTCACAAACTGTTCATGAACATTCCTGAACCATTCGTGAACAATGCGATGAATGTTCCTCAAGAAGTTTGTGAACTGTTCACGAACCAAAAGTTCATGAATTGTTCATGAAACTATTCCTGAAAAAGTTCACCAACTGTCTGTGAACCTAAAGTTCAAGAATTATTCATGAACTGGTTCTTCAAAAATTTCACCTTTGGTGCATGATTTTAAGGTCACCAATTATAAGTTCAGTAATCAAACAAGTGACTTCATTCAGAACTCCAGTGCAGTATTTGATTTTATTTCAATTATGCTGATGGTTCATGAACCTGAAGTTCATACACTGTTCATGAACTTCAAATTAATGAATTGATCAATCAAGTCTGAAATTCATAAAATTCATAAAACAAGATCCGTTTACTTGTAAAAGCTTCTAGTATTTACAGCTGAAGGCTAATACCAGAGTTACTGATAACATACATATGACTAGGAATGTTACTACATGTATTTTGTATTTTATGTTGTCTGCAATTTGTACAAAAGTTTGATTAAACATTGGGGATAGCTAACAGAAGTTTCATCATTATTTGGCAATTTAGAAAATGTCACTGGAAAAGAATAATGGTGTACACTGATACTTGGGTTGGTGAATTTATTGATGTCTTTCATTTCATACCAGAAATCCTTGAAATATTCATGAACTTGTTTAAGAATGAATCAAGATTTTTTCATGAATGTCAATATACCTATAGAATTCAAGAAAAATTCTTGAAAAAAAAATGATGAACATTTTATGAGCAGTTTAAGAATATTAAATTCTTAAAACATTCTTGATGTGTTCTTAAGAAAAAGTCATCTAAGATTCAATAAAAGTACTAAAAATTCAAAACCTTTTTCTAGTTCAGTACCAGTTCTTGAACCCAATAAGGAGTTTCTGAACTGTTCACTCATTAAACATAAAACTTAGGTTTTCCTTTTACAATAAATGAATAAGTTCATTTACTGTTCATGAATGTTCATGTACATTAAATTTATGTCACATGATCAGTTTCCATTATTTTGTTGCACGCTGGGAAATTTTTTGCACATGTGATTCAGCAATTTTTTAGAAGTTTGTGCAGCAAATGAGAAGGAAATATTTATCATACTACAGTAAGGAATGGTTAAAAAGGAACATGAGTATACTGAATATCAAATAAGTAATTATGGTGTTGTCATAAATTGTTCATTTTAAAAATATAAAATCCTTTTAAAATGTCACATGTTTTCACGACCCTGAATCAAAGCTAGTATCTAATCGGAATGTCAATCTTGAGATTAAAATAAATTAGACCATCTAGCAACTGAACTTTGGATAAAATTTCACTTGCGATTTTGTTGTTTTTTCCGCTTTTTTATATTTTGGAATTTAAAGACCTTTTTCAGTGTCGTATGAGGGCGTAATAATTTTCAAATGCAAAATGGACACAATCAGATGTCCTTGGGATTTAATCACAGTTTTAAACAGTGCAAAGTGTTCTCAAGTCACTGACCTGAGAAAGCCTGCTTTTCTCAGACAGGCTTTATCAGGCAGTTGCTATAGTAACGTCACTATTGTCAAAATCATTGTTTCTAATTCAGCTGGGTTCATCAACTTCCCATTTATCTTGTTACTTTCAGTTCATGAACCCCTGGTTCATGAACTATGGTTCATCAACTTGATGAATAGTTGATGCCGCAAAAAGTCCCATTTGTAGTTGATGAACTGTTCATGAATAGTTCACGAATAGTTCAAGAATTATTCATGAACTGTTCATCAAGTTTGCGAATTTCTGGTTCATCAAATTCATGAACCTATCAATTCATGAACTTTGATGAACACATCCAGTTAATGAATTTGATGAACCAGTCCAGTTCATGAACTTGATGAACCAAGTCCAGTTCATGAATTTTTGATGCCGTAAAAAGTCCCATTTGTAGTTCGCGAACTTTCATGAACTATTCGTGAACTGTTCATGAACAAAGTTCTGGAATAGTTCAAGGATTATTCATGAACTGTTCATGAATTTCTCAACAGGGATTTCTTGACCTCATCTAACCCAGTTCTGAAGCTGAACTAGATTTCCAAGCAAGATTTAAGAAGATCAAGAGGAAAATGTGGCCTCTTAGAGCGATATCAAGGTATTTCTTTTTATTTAAGTTAGTGACCTAGTTTTTGACTTAGGTAACCCAATTAAAACTTGTGAGATTGCGGGGAAACATTCTGACCAAGTTTCATTAAGAACAGCCCAAAATTGTGACCTCTACCGTGTTAACAAGGTTTTCCTATTATTTGACTAGTTTTTGAACCCAGATGACCCAGTAAACAATTTGTGCCAGATTTTATTGAGGGTTACATTCAGACCTAGTTTTATTAAGTTCAGGCCAAAATTGTGACCTCTAGAGTCAAATTGTTGACAAAGACCACAACGGACACAGGGCAATCACAATAGATCAACTAAAAACAGCCAATTACCTCTGAAATTTATTAAAACTCTTGAAAAACAGACATCTGCTAAAAAACCACCTGTGAACAGAGATCTCCTGGTTCTGAAGTCCATACATATCATTCCCAATTTAAACATTTGTATAATATTTCGGCTTAGGAATGAAGACAACTTGCATAATAAAGACCACTTTCTGGCTATCTCCACAGCATGACCCTATATACACCAGTGTGTCACAGCATGGCCCTATATACACCAGTGTGACACAGCATGGCCCTATATACACCAGTGTGACACAGCATGGCCCTATATACACAGGTGTGACACAGCATGGTCCTATATACACCAGTGTGTCACAGCATGGTCCTATATACACCAGTGTGACACAGCATGGCCCTATATACACCAGTGTGACACAGCATGGCCCTATATACACCAGTGTGTCACAGCATGGCCCTATATACACCAGTGTGACACAGCATGGCCCTATATACACCAGTGTGACACAGCATGGCCCTATATACACCAGTGTGTCACAGCATGGCCTATATACACCAGTGTGACCCCAGCATGGCCTATATACACCATGTGACACAGCATGGTCCTATATACACCAGTGTGTCACAGCATGGTCCTATATACACCAGTGTACACAGCATGGCCCTATATACCCAGTGTGTCCAGCATGGCCCTATATACACCGTGTGTCACAGCATGACCCTATATACACCAGTGTGACACAGCATGGCCCTATATACACCAGTGTGACACAGCATGGCCCTATATACACCAGTGTGAGGCTTCTCAGAAAAGTGCTATCCATTAATCATTTAACACCTACAGAAACATATATATACCCATATCATAGATGAGTATGTGAAAAATGAAAGAATGTAGGAGTTATTAAGTTCATATACATTGCTACTCCTCTATAAGATATTACCTCATAAATAAAACATTCACTCATCGTATCCATTGTCAAGGTACACAAACATCATTATATGGTACTCCCAACAGATCAGGCATCAACAAATATTGTAACGTATAACTTATACCATCTCATATAGCTGCTAATTGTAGTCCACATATTAAAAGTTTAACACAGCACACTATAACAAACTACCATGTCTACAATTTCTTCATCATAGTTGTGTTTTACAGTGCAGAAAATCGACGGACCGTGAACGTCAATTCAGCACATAAAGTAGCTATCTTGCTTACAATCGCAAAAATCTAACAATCGACTTGATTTGAAATGAACACGGGAATCAAATAACCAATAAAAACTTACTAAAATCTTAACATTTACAAGTGTATAACTCAGCATACATTAAACGACTTCTTAAAAATCAAATACGAATATTTAATGAATACATGTTAACTAAATTTTGATATTATATATAAACGTATACAGATGTTGTTTTATCTGAAATACAAGCATGAAAGTAAAATCTGAAACAAGTCAGATATGAAATTGCCAACTCTCCACTTGATTTAGATACTTCACAAATTGATTAATTTTTCGCTTTTAAAATGTATGAATAATTGATTGATTACAATGTGAAGCACAGCATCTCTAGGTTTTTAATATTTAAAGACTTTGATCACACTGAATGAAATACAGTTCATGGTAATATGTCATGCTTTAACTTCAGCTAAGATGGTACAAATTCATTTGATTCAGACTGTCTAGATTTCAGCAAGTAGGACAATTTAAAACAGTTTTACAATATTCACCAAGAAAAGCTAGAATACACAGAAATTAATGACTTTCATCATCATACTTTTATCACAACCAGGTTGATGCCACAATTCATCCAGTTAACCTAAAACATTTAATACTATCAATGCATATACACAGCTCAAGAGCTGCAACTCCATCAAAATCACGACATAATACATGAAACAAAAATAAAGACGGTACACAAAGCCTATTCTAATTCTGTGCCAATCCGAACTTGTCCATTATCCAGAAATGAGAAATTTACTAGCAGTGACTTATTTTTGTTCTTCACCTCAATGTTATGTAGGGATGATGATCAATTACTGTCCATGAAGTTGCTCAGCTACTGTCAGGGAAGTTGCTCAGTTACTGTTCTGGAAGTTGCAGGTTGCTCAGTAACTGTCAGGGAAGTTGCTAAGTTACTGTCAAGGAAGTTGTTTAGTAACTGTCAGGGAAGTTGCTCAGTTACTGTCAAGGAAGTTGCTCAGTTACTGTCAAGAAAGTTTTTCAAATTGCTTAGTTGCTGTCAGGGAAGTTGCTCAGTTACTGTCAAAAAAGTTCTTCAAGTTGCTCAGTTACTGTCAGGGAAGTTGCTCAGTTACTGTCAAGAAAGTTCTTCAAGTTGCTCAATTACTGTCAGGGAAGTTGCTCAGTTACTGTCAACAAAGTTCTTCAGGTTGCTCAGTTACTGTCAGGGAAGTTGCTCAGTTACTGTCAGGGAAGTTGCTTAGTTACTGTCAAAAAAGTTCTTCAAGTTGCTCAGTTACTGTCAAGAAAGTTCTTCAAGTTGTTTAATTACTGTCAGGGAAGTTGTTCTGTTACTGTCAAGAAAGTTCTTCAAAGTTGCTCAGTTACTGTCAGGGAAGTTGCTCAGTTACTGTCAAGAAAGTTTTTTAAGTTGCTCAATTACTGTCAGGGAAGTTGCTCAGTTACTGTCAAGAAAGTTCTTCAAGTTGCTCAATTACTGTCAGGGAAATTGCTCAGTTACTGTCAAGAAAGTTCTTCAAGTTGCTCAATTACTGTCAGGGAAGTTGCTCTGTTACTGTCAAGAAAGTCCTTCAAAGTTGCTCAGTTACTGTCAGGAAAGATGCTCAGTTACTGTCAAGAAAGTTCTTTAAGTTGCTTAGTTACTGTCAGGGAAGTTGCTCAGTTACTGTCAAAAAAGTTCTTCAAGTTGCTTAGTTACTGTCATGGAAGTTGCTCAGTTACTGTCAAGAAAGTTCTTCAAGTTGCTCAGTTACTGTCAAGAAAGTTCTTCAAGTTGCTTAGTTACTGTCATGGAAGTTGCTCAGTTACTGTCAAGAAAGTTCTTCAAGTTGCTCAGTTACTGTCAGGGAAGTTGCTCAGTTACTGTCAAGAAAGTTCTTCAAGTTGCTTAGTTACTGTCAGGGAAGTTGCTCAGTTACTGTCAAGAAAGTTCTTCAAGTTGCTTAGTTACTGTCAGGGAAGTTGCTCAGTTACTGTCAACAAAGTTCTTCAAGCTGCTTAGTTACTGTCAGGGAAGTTGCTCAGTTACTGTCAAAAAAGTTCTTCAAGTTGCTCAGTTACTGTCGGGGAAGTTGCTCTGTTACTGTCAAGAAAGGTCTTCCAAGTTGCTCAGAGAAGTTGCTCAATTATTATCAGGGAAGTTGCTCAGTGTCTGTAAGGGAAGCTGTTTAAGTGGCTCAGTTACTGCCTCAGTAAATTTCTCACTTACCTGACAGAAAAAATACAGAAACATACAAAGATTGTTTACTGTTAAATCACTTAATTTTGTTGGTGTAAAATTCCACAGTTTCTCAACTAAATATTACAGTGGGACTTGAATTCTTTGATTTAATTATTTTAATGACAAAATGAATGGGAATTTATTCGTTTATTTGATTGACTGATTTAATGTACTGACACGACCGTGATATCTATGAAAATAAATGCCCCCCTCAAATATCTATGATATTACAGTAACAAGAGGGCCAAGATGGCCCTAGGTCGCTCACCTAAGAAACACTCCATAACAGTGTAAAACATGTTTGACCTAGTGATTTCATGGAAACAAATATTCTGATCAATTTTCATTAAGATTGGACCAAAAAATTGGTCTCTTGCGATAAAACAAGCATTTTCTTAGATATGACCTAGTTTTTGACCCTAGATGACCCATGTTCAAACTCGACCTAGATTTTATCAAGGCAATCATTCTGACCAAAATTCATGAAGATCAATGAAAAATACAGCCTCTATCACATACAGAAGTTTTTTCTTTGATTTGACCAAGTGACCTAGTTTTTGACCTCAGATGATCCATATTCAAATTCGACCTAGATTTCATTAAGGCAATCAACCTGACCAAATTTCATAAATATCAACTGAAAAAAAACAGTCTCTATCGTATACACAAGATTTTTCTTTAATTTGACCTAGTGACCTAGTTTTTGACCTCAGATAACCCATATTCAAAACCGACCTAGTTTTCATCAAGGCAATCACTCTGACCAAATTTCATGAAGATCAATTGAAAAATACATCCTCTATTGCATACACAATGTTTTTCTTCGATTTGACCTAGTGACCTAGTTTTTGACCCCAGATGACCCATTTTCGAAATCAGCCTAGATTTTATCAAGGTAATCATTCTGGCTAAATTTCATGAAGATCAGTTGAAAAATACAGCCTCTATTGCATACACAAGGTTTTTCTTTGATTTGACCTAGTGATCTAGTTTTTGACCCCAGATGACCCATTTTCGAACTTGGTCTAAATTTCATCAAGGCAATCACTCTGACCAAAATTCATGAAGATCAATTGAAAAATACAGCCTCTATCGCATACACAAGGTTTTTACGTGATATGACCTAGTGACCTAGTTTTTGACCCGAGATGACCCATTTTCGAACTCGGCCTAGATTTCATCAAGGCAATCATTCTGACCAAAATTCATGAAGATCAATTGAAAAATACAGCCTTTATCGCATACACAAGGTTTTTCTTTGATTTGACCTAGTGACCTAGTTTTTGACCCGAGATGACCCATTTTCGAACTCGGCCTAGATTTCATCAAAGTTATCATTCTGACCAATATTCATGAAGAAGAATTGAAAAATACAGCCTCTATTGCATACACAAGGTTTTTCTTTGATTTGACCTAGTGACCTAGTTTTTGACCCGAGATGACCCATTTTCGAACTCGGCTTAGATTTTATCAAGGTTATCATTCTGACCAATATTCATGAAGATTAATTGAAAAATACCACCTCTATCGCATACACAAGGTTTTTCTTTGATTTGACCTAGTGACCTAGTTTTTGACCCGAGATGACCCATTTTCGAACTCGGCCTAGATTTCATCAAAGTTATCATTCTGACCAATATTCATGAAGAAGAAATGAAAAATACAGTCTCTATCGCATTCACAAGGTTTTTCTTTGATTTGACCTAGTGACCTAGTTTTTGACCCCAGATGACCCATTTTCGAACTCGGCCTAGATTTCATCAAGGTTATCATTCTGACCAATATTCATGAAGATTAATTGAAAAATACAGCCTCTATCGCATACACAAGCTAAATGTTGACAGACGACGGACGACAGACGACAGACGACAGACGCCAGACGACGGACGCCGGACGCCGGACATCGAGCGATCAGAAAAACTCACCTGAGCATTGCTCAGGTGAGCTAAAAATGGAAATACTGAAACGTTGCAGAATTTTAATTTTAATATAAATAAATAAAGGACTTTGTTTCAATGGAAGTACATACAGCACGTAAGAAAAATGTCAGAGTTTTTTACACAGTTGTTTTTATTTTTTTCCTTTATAGACATACCTGAAAATATGATTCCACTTTACTTTTAACATTTAAGCTTACTCAAGATGAAAAACACTTTGTGTCAAAGTTAAAATCCAACCCCACACAATTTACAATAATACAACAACAATAATCCAAGGAAATCGAAGCATTCCTTATCCAGCACAGAGACATGAATACAATGAACCAAGATATTTTAATTTATAAAGCAGTAGACAATTAAACTCATATTAACAATGTATGGCTAAATAACAACTTACTAAACATCTGATGCCCTTTCCACTACCGCCTACTTTACTTCTAGCCGCCATTATTTCTAAGAAAGTAACTCGAGTAACGATTAAAAACTCTTTTAAGCCCATAAACAATCTGCTGTCAAATACAAGACAGTTGTAACTGAGCAAATTGCAATATATTCTGTAGGAGTCATGTCCACCACAAAACATCTCCTGAGAAAGTTATATAATCATTATACATTTACCACTGATTCTTATTTCCGATCAGCCCTGATAGAGAAGTCAACCAGAATATCATCCCACAAACCAAACCAAAACAAACATGTCAATTCCGGCATACTTCGCTGTTTACTACTTTTCATTTTTTCTCTTTTTGTTTAGAAACGTTGTACAGTGTCACATAATTTCTAATTCTTCCAGCAGATACTGATTACAGCCTTTATTTAGAAATTTACCCAATAATTGTTAATCAGTCGCTAGCCTACATGTGAGCAGATATCTCAATCCAAATAAGACTTTCACCGAGAGCTTCCGATTTCACAGATCAACAATTAAATTGGTGTTTTCACAGAAACTAAAATCAGGGTGCGTAGATTGTGGGGAAATCACAGCACCCTGTAATGCTACACTAGACGACTGCCCACTGTCACATTATAAAGCAGTGTTGATCTAATATTGGAATCAATAGACAGACAATATATTGACAGATTTATCATCAACTTGTTTTTTTTCCTCCTACTATTTAATACAGGGGAGACAAATCTTACAATATGTATCTATTGATGATTTTTTTTTTTGTATTGGAAAAGTAACTGTGTAAGACTATTACAGTTAAGTATGCTCTAAGTTGTGTGCCTTGTTAACAAGCACCGTGCTTGATTAAGTGAAACAGAGCATATCTAAATAAACTAGAGCTATCAATGGAGTGATTATTAATAATACTCCCCAAATGCCGATGATGATGTGAGACAACAGTATGTGTCAAATCCATTTTGTAATAACCCAGATAAAGGATAACTTCAACCTGAAATTCTTTGTAAAAAGCATATATTTCTGCCAGAGTAATGATGCACCAGGTGTTATATCATGTGGATGATGATGTAGAAAAACTGTTTTTAGTTTGAATCAAATCCATTTAGTAATAAAGGAGATTGAACATACATAATAATTTGACGTGAAATTTGAAGTAAGAAGGTGATATAATTCATGAAATATCTAAACTGGAGTAATGAACCATATGATGTTAGTGATGTTATATGGCAACTACTTTGAATTTAAATCAAATCCATTCAGCAACTAAAGAGGCTTTGAACTGAAACTGTAAGTTAAAACAAACATAATTCATGAAATACTGGTGCCAGAGTTATGACCCTTATCTCATACAATGTTCAACTTGGTGATAATGAGAAACAACTTTTTAAGTTTGAAGCAAATCCATTAAGTTATAACAGAGATGAAGAGAAAGTGCATCAAAACTTAAACCAAGCTGTGGATATGAAAGCTGAGATAAGTATCTCCCTATCTGGTAACTGTAAAACCTATCAAACAGAACATCACATGTTTACACCTGTTTTCAGTTGACTTGCTGGCCCTTTACCACTAAATTTCTGTACTTAAAACTAAACTACTGAATACTTGTTGATAATTTCAAAGCTCAAATATTATCCTAACAAGAAATGATGAAAGCCATCATGTCCTTAGTATTTGGTGTTGACAACTTCTTCCTAGTAAGGCATTTATAAACCTGCTTGCAGAGACTCAGCTATTGATGGTCAATCATTCGAACAACACTGCTAATTTACTGTAAAATCTTGAAATATAAAAAACTCTTTAGGTCTTCGTAATGAACAGATTAACACCAAGACAGCATCCATACACTCCTAGCAACAGCATCCATACACTCCTAGCAACAGCGCTGGCTGGATAAAAGTTCTTAAAGCAGACAAGATAATGCTCAACTTTTTTCCTAGTACAGGATCAGCCACAGCTAGTTCTATATCATGTCAGAATGTGCACATAACATGTGGCAGCAACACCTTACCCTTTTAACTCACTCTTTGTACTATTTCATCATGCAACATGCTTAATCAACATTAGAAAAATTATTCTACGCTTTAATCTTGTTTTTTTTATTACCGTTACAGGAGGTGCATTAGGACCTGAAACTGTGGCCTCAAGGTTATGCAGTTGCTAACTAACTTGTGCGTCTGAAATTTAGTGTGCACTCGATTCACATGATTCACATTATATAGCCGTTACTCAGAAAGTTTGATTTTCACTTTTTGCTGTTTGGAATCACCTTTGAGATTACACCTATCTGCAGTCAACTTTTGCAGTTACAGCTGTCTAACTTTGCTGTTACACCTATCAACAATTATCTTTGCTGTTACACCTATCTACAGTTACCTTTGCTGTTACACCTTATAATCTACAATTATTTTTGCTGTTACACCTATCTATAGTTATCTTTGCTGTTACACCTTATAATCTACAGTTATTTTTGCTGTTACACCTTATAATCTACTCCTTTTTTTTGCTGCTACACCTATCTACAGTTACCTTTACTGTTACACCTATCTACAATGTCCACAGTAATAACTGTCACCAGTTACACTGCTGTTACACCTATCTATAGTTACCATTAGCATTGAAAAATTGATGTGTGTTATTACTTCATGCAGTTACATCTGGAGCCAGAAAACTGAAGTAAGTATTTACCTTGTCTGCAGGCTATGATGTGCACACATCTTTTATGACACAACTAAATTGCTGTGTTATGTTATAATTCCTTTAAATGAACACAGAGAAAGGAATAGCAGTTTCTACAGAAGACAAAGGAATGGCTTGTTTTGAATTAATAGTAATTGGCGTTGTTGTTTTGACATAAAATCTAGCACATGATGCATTAAACTGTGAAAAAAATCCACTTTCTTGTTCTGTCTCACATGAGACATCAATATTTTCATTGACTTGTTCCTTCCCAGTGAGACAACAAGATTTTCACAGTCTTGCTTTAAACCAACTGAGACAACAAGATTCCATTGTCTTGTTCCTTCCCTGCTAAGACAACAAGATTTTCACTGTCTTGTTCTATACCAGCTGAGACAACAAGATTTTCACTGTTTTGTTCCAGATTTTCCCTGCTAAGACAACAAGATTTTCACTGTTTTGTTCCGTCCTAGCCGAGACAACAAGATTTTCACTGTTTTGTTCTGTATCAGCTGAGACAACAAGAATTCCACTGGTGTTGTTCAGTCCCAGCTGAGACAAGATAGCAAGAGATTGTTTGTTCGGTGCTTTGCTATAACTAAATCTGCCTTAGCCACCACATATTCAGCAGTCACTTGCTTTAAGCAGCAGCATTATATTGCTCCCTTGACTGGCAGCTTGATGCAGTTCTGACTGTTGGCTTTAGGAAGTTTAGCAGTTGGTGGTGAAAATATTGTGAACAAGAGCTGTCTATTGACAGCGCGCTCGACTATTTGAAGAATTGATGGTAAACAAGTGGTCAAAGTTTCAAAGCCATGTGACAAACGGGTTAGGCAATATGGACTGGTATGAAAAATTTAACTGATTTCCAAGTCTAAAAAGGGTCATAATTCAGCTAAAATAGTTGACAGAGTTAAGTTCTCTTGCCTACAGATGGAGATCATGATGATAAGAAAGTGTTCAAAATTTCAAAGCCACATATCAAATACTTTTGACAAAAACAGAACCAATTTCCAAGTCCAAAAAGGGCCATAATTCAGCCTAAATACTTGACAGAGTTATGTACTCTTGCCTACAGATGGAAATCATGATGATAAACAAGTTTTCAAAGTTTCAAAGCCACACACCAAATAGTTTTGAGAAAACATGGACTTGTACAAAAACTGTACCAATTTCCAAGTCCAAAAAGGGCCATAATTCAGCTAAAATAGTTGACAGAGTTATGTACTGTTGCCTACAGATAGAGACTGTTATAATAAACAAGTGAGAAAAGTTTCAAAGCCATATGTCAAACAGTTTATACAAAATATGAACTGGTACAAAAAACTTTACCAAGATTTGTAAGTTAAAAGGGGCTATAATTCAGCTAAAATCCTTGATGGAGTTCCGACTCTTGCTAAAAACTGGACATTGTGATGGTACTCAAGTGTTGAAAGTTTCAAAGCTTTATCTCAAAGGATTCTGTCAAAATGTGGACTGGTACAAAAAACTTAACCAAGGTGTGATGCCGACACTGACACTGTGGTGAGTAGGTAGCTCTACTTATTATTCTTCGAATAGTCAAGCTGAAAATGAAGTGTCAACAGCTTTGATAAAGCTTGATTTCCATTTTTTATAACAACAAAGGGAACTACATATAGGTTTAACTGCAAAGGTAATTGCAGACATGTCACTGTAGATAGGTATTACAGCAAAGGTAATATAAAGCAAAGTGATGTAGATAGGTGTAACAGCAAAGGTAATATAGATCGGTTTAACTGCAAAAGTGTAAAAGCAACTGTAATGGTAGATATGTGTAACGACAAATCTACTGTAGGTTAAACTGCATAGGTACTGTAGACGGATGGAACAGCAAATATTACTGTAGATATGTGTAACAGATAGGTTTAACAGCAAAGGTACTATCAAAAGATTTTACAGCAAAGGTACTGTAGATAGATGCAGACAGGTGTAACAGCAAAGGTAAGTGCTCACAGGTGTTACCGCACAGGCAATGTAGATAGGTGTTATGGCAAAGGTGATGTAGATAGGTGTTACAGCAACATTAATATAAACAGGTATAACTGCAAACTGAACTTGCGTTATAGAAGTTGAAATGGGCCAATTAACTGACTTTGGAATTACAGTTATTGAGAAGATATAACCTTTTCTGTTTATACAGCATTTGCAGACATCCCAACTTTTTCTGAATGCCAAGTGGGAGTTTTTGCTTTCAAAAGTGGGAGATTGAGGTGTTCAAGTGGGAGATTTTATACCGCGGTAATAATGTTCATGATAACGAAGCTTTTAACAAATCTAATGATAATATAAACATATTTGCCCCTATAAAATCACTGGTCTTAAAAAAATTCACTTGTCTATATCTTATTATTCATGCATTTTTAATGTTTTGGAACAATAATACATGAAGCCTTCTGTGCAAAATCAAATGATTATGGCACTTTAAGCACTATGTCTAAATTCAAAACACCACTGATAATTAAACCTGCACTTTTATTGGAAAGAAGACTCCCCAGGTGAATTTTACATGACAAACAGTACAGCTGTTAGAACTGTAACAAGAGGACCATGATGGTCCTGAATCACTCACCTATCCCCACATGACCCAGTGTTGAACTGAGTATGACCTAGTTATTTCTATTATTTGACATAGTGACCTAGTTTTTGAGCACATGTGACCTAGATATCATCAAGATAAAACATTCTGACCAATTTTCATGAAGATCCATTGAAAAATATGACCTCTAGAGAGGTCACAAGGTTTTTCTATTATTTGACCTAATGACCTAGTTTTTGAAGGCATGTGACCCACCTTTAAACCTGACCTAGATATCATCAAGGTGAACATTCTCACCAATTTTCATGAAGATCTCGTGAAAAATATGGCCTCTAGAGAGGTCACAAGGTTTTTCTATTTTTCGACCTACTGACCTAATTTTTGACCGCACATGACCAAGTTATGAACTTGACCTAGATATCATCAAGCTGAGCATTCTCACCAATTTTCATGAAGATCTCATGAAAAATATGGCCTCTAGAGACATCACAAGATTTTTCTATTTTTAGACCTACTGACCTAGTTTTTGACCGCACGTAACCCAGTTTCGAACTTGACCTAGATATCATCAAGGTCAACATTCTGACCAATTTTCATGAAGATCTCTTGAAAAATATGGCCTCTAAAGAGGTCACAAGGTTTTTCTATTTTTAGATCTACTGACCTAGTTATTGACCGCACGTGACCCAGTTTCGAACATGACCTAGATATCATCAAGATGAACATTCTGACCAATTTTCATAAAGATCCCATGAAAAATATGACCTCTAGAGAGGTCACAAGGTTTTTCTATTTTCAGACCTACTGACCTAGTTTTTGACCGTACGTGACCCAGTTTCAAACTTGACCTAGATATCATCAAGGTGAACATTCTGACAATTTTTCATGAAGATCCATTGAGAAATATGGCCTCTAGAGAGGTCACAAGGTTTTTCTATTTTTAGACCTACTGACCTAGTTTTTGACCCCACGTGACCCAGTTGCGAATCTGACCTAGATATCATCAAGGTGAACATTCTGACCAATATTCATGAAGATCTCATGAAAAAAATGGCCTCTAGAGAGGTCACAAGGTTTTTCTATTTTTAGACCTAGTGACCTAGTTTTTGACCCCACGTGACCCAGTTTCCAACTTGATCTAGATATCATCAAGGTAAACATTCTGACCAATTTTCCTGAAGATCCATTGAAAAATATGGCCTCTAGAGAGGTCACAAGGTTTTTCTATTTTTAGACCTACTGACCTAGTTTTTGAACGCACGTGACCCAGTTTCGAACTTGACCTAGATATCATCAAGGTGAACATTCTGACCAATTTTCATGAAGATCCATTGAGAAATATGGTCTCTAGAGAGGTCACAAGGTTTTTCTATTTTTAGACCTACTGACCTAGTTTTTGATCCCACATGACCCAGTATCGAACTTGACCTAGATATCATCAAGGTGAACATTCTGACCAATATTCATGAAGATCTCATGAAAAATATGGCCTCTAGAGAGGTCACAAGGTTTTTCTATTTTTAGATCTACTGACCTAGTTTTTACCCCCACGTGACCCAGTTTCGTACTTGACCTAGATATCATGAAGCTGAACATTCTGACCAATTTTCATGAAGATCCATTGAGGAATATGGCCTCTAGAGAGGTCACAAGGTTTTTCTATTTTTAGACCTAATGACCTAGTTTTTGACCCCACGTGACCCAGTTTCGAACTTGACCTAGATATCATCAAGGTGAACATTCTGACCAATATTCATTAAGATCTCATGAAAAATATGGCCTCTAGAGAGGTCACAAGGTTTTTCTATTTTTAGACCTACTGACCTAGTTTTTGACCCCACGTGACCCAGTTTCGAACTTGACCTAGATATCATCAAGGTGAACATTCTGACCAATTTTCATGAAGATCTTGTGAAATATATGGCCTCTAGAGAGGTCACAAGGTTTTTCTATTTTTAGACCTACTGACCTAGTTTTTGATGGCATGTGACCCAGTTTCGAACTTGACCTAGATATCATCAAGGTAAACATTCTGACCAATTTTCATAAAGATCCAATGAAAAATGTGACCTCTAGAGTGGTCACAAGCAAAAGTTTACGGACGCACGCACGCACGGACGGACGACGGACGACGGACGCCGCGCAATCACAAAAGCTCACCTTGTCACTTTGTGACAGGTGAGCTAAAAACAAAATGTATATAGCTAAAAGAATAAAAGTTCAAGCAACAGAAAATTTACTGTTTGATTCTCATCTCTGTCAAACAGTATTTAAAACCCCTGGCTCAAATACTTTTATTGATCAAAATCCTGTTATCCAAAATTGAATGTACGGGTATTGTTACACTTTCGTAGATTTGCCTAAATCTCCAGTTAAAAGGATGTGTTTGACAAATTGTTATGATGCAAAGACAGTTTAACAGCATTTGATAGTAAGTGATTTTAAATTTTACCATGACATTTCCTCTTATCAAAATGATTTTAAGAGAAATGTTTTTTAAAACCTAGCAGGTTGACTCGGCGACCATCTACTTTCGATTTCCAAAAGTTACAGAAAAAGGTAAAGCCAGTATAATTTCTAATCTAAATTTGATTGAATTTAATTAGATATCTAATGTCTGGATTTTAATTTCAATTGTGACACATTAATCAACACCTGGCTTTGTTAAATTGTGTAATAAACAATAATCAGCACGGGTAGAATAAGGTGCGAAAATATCCGAAAGCTGTTGTTTACAGACTCATTGGTAGTGATACAGTATCAGATAGGCGCAAAGAAGTGGATTATTTCATAATTTTTGTGTGTTTATGTTGTTTTTTTTTTAATCGGGAGATTGAGATTTCTGATCGGGGTTTTACAACCAGAATCGGGAGAAACCCGATCGGATCGGGAGAGTTGGGATGTCTGCATTTGGTAGTTATCTTTAAGTAGTAAAAATCACCAAAAAAGATATCAAAAACTGAGTAAAAGTAAAAGGTAACACTGTTTCAAGGCAAAGTGGCATTTGGAATAATTGTTTTTCCTTAACCACACCATACATACATTTTTTCAGCACAGTAATAACTTTCAATTTCTCTTTTTCAAAGCATGTCAAAGCATACAAAGTAGAATCAATCACCTGAGGTGATTAATAACCCCTAAGCACCACCTCATCCAAATCCATATCACAAACCCAAAACCTTCACACATAGTGACAGCCATACAGTGTAATTCCGCTGTTACAAAAAATAGCTTAGCCCTTCCAGTTACTAAGACCATTACTTAGATACAGCCTGCTGGGGGTTACAAGTTAGATATCAGACATTAGCAGCAGTAAAAGACACATACTTGCCAACTGCTTTTAACTAGCAATTATTCAACCCAAATTAAAATGTCCTACTCCTAAATGAAGAGCACAGAATTTATGTTCTGAAATTCACTACTTGCTCCTAGGTATATGAATGTTTTGTATGTAGAGGCAGACTTAATTCTAGAAATTTGTTGTTGTTGGCATAGTATTTATTACTTCTTTCAAATTGGTTATACTGAAGACACTACAAGTCTATAGTTTAGGGTTCACTTCAAAACAAACTTTTTCTTACGAAAACTTTACAGATAACCTCTTGATATTAAATTCTTGCTAGAATCCAGTTTTAATGATTGTTTTACAAAAGTTTTAATGACATTCATTTGACAGCAACATCTCATGAAGGCAAAAGATGACTCCTACGATACCCACATGAAAATATCTGAAAGAGATACTTTCAAAAAAAATTTCAGATATACTTTCAAAAAAAAAAAAAAAAAAAAAAAAAATTCACTTCAATTCTTCACAAGGTCTAATATGGTCATACACAGTTCTTACCTTTATATCTCATGTTTTGGGAGAGTTATTGTCCATCAACAAAAATAATCACACTTATAGTTGTATTTTTCCCTTGAATTGTCTACAGAATACTACTCGTCACACTTCACTTCAGGAAATCTGCAAAATATTAGGACATAGATCATTCGACAAATGGAAAACAGAACGACATTATCTACAGGGAATAAATAATTGATATATACATTACTATAGGCAGACATATTCAAATTCTGATTTCAGCTTCCATTAAATTTTCTTCGTACTTATGTTCCATTTCTTTTTTTCTACGCCAGACAAAAATCAATTGAAAGAGATAAGTGGTTCGTGATTTGGGGAGAAGTTTTACTGTACAATTCAATATATAAATAAGTAATCACACTTTCATACTGGAATCAGCCATAATTTAGTTCTGTTTTCTGTAACTATTAAGAGTTAACATTTTCCTTCCATTTTATAACATTGCTACACAATTCTTACAAGGAAACCTGCTAATATAAATATTGTCAATAAGTAGTAGAAAATGTAATCTAATGGATGCTGCCTTCAGATCTTAAGTCAGAATAATTCTTTACTCGCATTTACAATTTTCAATATTTCAGGTGCTATGAAAATTCCAAATTTTAACTTAGAGCTAAGAGGTAATCCCTCAAGCAGTACACGAATTAATCAGGACTTATGGAGAAGATTTGGACAGGGGAGATAATGCATGCTAATTTATTATTATTTTTTTTTTTTTTTTTGAGTAATGTTCAAAAACTTATATATGAACAGAAAAACGAAAACATCTTACAAGATAGTTATAAATTTATGGTACATGTATTTAATTACATATATGGACATTTAAGACTATCAGTTTACAGTTTACCTGTCTGAGGTATTATTAGGATATGTAATCTATACTGAGGCCTGTCAATCACAGAACATACTTGAAGCAAACTTGTTTAAAAGCAGGCTTCCACAATTATTGTAGCTTTTGTTTGTTTATTTTGGGTTTAACGCCGTTGTAATGGCGGGCAGTTAACAGAACCAGTGTTCCTGGATTCTGTACCAGTACAAATCTGTTCTCTGCAAGTAACTGCCAACCCCACATGAATCAGAGGAGGAAGACAAATAAAGTCAGACACAATGTTTTTTTATCAAATTGTTACAGAGAACACACACCCTGCCCGGTGATGAAACTCGCGACCCCAAACTCTACAGATCTGTGCTCTCCCTACTGAGCTAAACAGGCAGGCCAATTATGTAGTTGTATTGTAGAGGGTTTGTAGTACGAAACATATCAACAAGATTATGTCAATATTAGGCTAGCCATTTTACAAGAGAAGACTTTTTAAAAATATTTAAGGAACAAGAGAGCCAGGATGGTCCTATACTGCTCTGCACCCGACTTAAACTGGTAAATGTTGCTTATGATATCAAATGGTGGCTTTAACAAAGGTGCACAACTGCACATGCTGACCAACATTCCTGTAAACTTTGGCAACTCTAGGTCAAATACTTTTGGAGCTAAGTGCGACACAACATTAAAATGACCAATTTTTCACTAAGTCAGGGGCCATAACTCCTACACGACTGAATGAATCCGGACGCGAAACCCCAGGTGCACAACTACACATGCTGACCAACATTCCTGTAAAGTTTTGTGACTACGTCAAATACTTTTGGAGCTACGCGCGACACAACATTAAAATGACAAATTTTTTATTAAGTCAAGGACCATAACTCCTACACAACTGAATGAATCCAGATGCGAAATCCCAGGTGCACAACTACACATGCTGACCAACATTCCTGTAAAGTTTTGTGACTCTATGTCAAATACTTTTGGAGCTAGGCACGACACAACATTCTCGGAAGGACGGATGGATGGACGGACAAGGGCAAATCTATATGCCCCCCCCCCCCCCCCCCCACCCCAAAGTGGGGGCATAAAAAAATATTTGAACAAAAGATCATTCTGGCATTTTAATAAGGAAGTTTATGAATACAGATCCTTACTTACGTCACCATTAAGTATAACAGCAAAGTGCAATATGTACTCAAACACCCTTTGCAGCTTTGGACAGGAAGTTCTTCAAAGTTTTTACTATTCTTAGCTCTGGCTGCCATGTTTTCATTCAAATAAACTTAAGAGCTCAATGCCAAGATGTTTCTGGCCAAATTTGGTGACAATGCAACAACCAGTTCATGAACTAGATGCCCACGGGCAACATGTCGAGCCCGCCCTTTGACCCATAACTGTAACCTTGACCTTTGAGATAGAGTCAGTCTCACTGAGTTAAACATTCATATAAAATATAAACAAGGTTCCTCAATGCATGTCAAAGTTATGGGGCGGATAAGATCTGACATGACCTTTGACCTCCAACTGCGACCTTGACCTCTGAGATAGGAACCTGGGGTTTGTACATGACACTCCGTCTCACTGAGGTAAACACTCATGCCAAATATAAACAAGATAGCTCCATGCATGTCAAAGTTATGGTCCGGCAAATCCGGACAGACAGATGCATACAAGCACATACACCTAACAGCCATTTGAACAACTATGTCTTCACATCTGCATGCGGGCTCGACAAAAAATGTTTGAAGCATAGTGTAGACGACAAGACAGACATCCAGCAATCATAAAAGCTCACCATAAGTAATATATATTCTTCTTTGACAAATCCAAACGGTTAGAAGGAATTTGGTAAAAGTCACCCAAGGGACATTTCAGTAAGGTTATTTTGAAATCAGGCCAATGGTTTCAAAGATTTTCAAAGTTTTCCATACTATTTAACCACATACTGAGTAAAGTAGCCCCATGCCCTTGCAGCCATGTTTATTTAAATAAAAGAAATTGACTTGAAGGATTTTTTGGTAAAGGGTCACTAAATGAATTCTGCATAATTATTTTGAAAATGGGCCAGCAGTGTCAGGAAATTTCCAAACTTTTCTATATAGCTATAATAGTGGAAACTAGCCAGGTGCTCCCTGAAGGAATCTGGTTGAAAGATACAAAAGAACTTTTTTTGCAAAATTATTTCAAAATCATGAAAGCAGTTTCAGTGGTATTATTTTTTTGTTTTTGTTGGGAGTACAGTTTAGGTCATATCCAGGATTTTCCAGCTTCTGATGGTTTAGGAAAACCCTGGGAGCCTCTCGGGGCTTTATTTCATCAAGAGTGGGTACCATGACCTTCCATTAGCCAGCTGAAGGATATTTGTATAGTTTTCCATACAGCCATAGACAGAAAACTGGCTCCTACTCCCTGGCAGCCTCATCTTAAAACTAATCAACACTGACAGCATTTTGATAGTAGTCTTACAAAGAACATAGCTGTGATATTCTTTGAAATCCGGCAAGAGGATTCAGAGAAGATTTCTTAAAATTTTCGTTTGACATGGATGGCCTGGATTACAAGGAATTTGAAAGGGAACCACCAAAGGAGTGTTCCTGTGAAGTAAGGTTGAAAATGGCTTGGTGGTTTAGATGTACTTCAAAGAAATTGAGGCAAATGGACATTCAATGATTCTAAAACTCGCCATCAGCATTTGGCACTCAGGTGAGCTAAAACTATGTGGTTCGGACAACATGACTATTTCCTTTGGACACGAAATTAAAAAAAATATGTAGTTTTCCTTGTTATTAACACAGCCTCTAAATCCACAACAAGAGCTGTCTGATGACAGCGCGCTCGACTATTCGAAGAATTGATTGAAGAATGGTGTCAAAATATTTCCACGGATATTCAGACAAAAGAAATAAATAGATTAGACAAACAATGTTCCTGTATTACTTTGATTTCGATAAGTCTTGCACTAAATGGCAATATATGAGCCAATTTCAAAGTCCAAAAAGGGCCATAATTCAGTCAAAATAGATATGTACTCTTGCCTACAGATGGAAATCATAATGATAAACAAGTGTTCAAAGTTTAAAAGCCATATGTCAAATAGTTTTGACAAAACATGGACTTGTATGGAAACAGAACCAATTTCAAAGTCCAAAATGGGCCATAATTCAGCCAAAATAGATGACAGAGTTATGTTCTCTTTCCTACAGAATAGAGACTATTATACTAAACAAGTGATAAAAGTTTCAAAGCCATATGTCAAACACTTTACAAAAAATATGAACTGGTACGAAAAACTTAACCAAGATTTCTCAGTCAAAAAGGGCCATAATTCAGCCAAAATCCTTGATGGAGTTATGTACTCTTGCCTATAACTGGACATGGTGATGGTAAACAGATGTTGAAAGTTTCAAAGCTTTATCTCAAAAGACTTTGTCAAAATATGAACTGGTACGAAATATTAACCCAGATTTCTAAGTCAAAAAGGGCCATAATTCAGCCAAAATCCTTGATGGAGTTATGTACTCTTGCCTATAACTGGACATGGTGATGGTAACCAAGTGTTGAAAGTTTCAAAGCTTTATCTCAAAAGACTTTGTCAAAATATGAACTGGTACGAAAAACTTAACCATGATTTCTAAGTCAAAAGGGGCCATAATTCAGTCAAAATCCTTGATAGAGTTATGTGCTCTTGCCTATAACTGGACATGGTGATGGTAAACAAGTGTTGAAAGTTTCAAAGCTTTATCTCAAAAGACTTTGTCAAGATGTGGACTGGTACGAAATATTAACCCAGATTTCTAAGTCAAAAAGGGCCATAATTCAGCCAAAATCCTTGATGGAGTTATGTGCTCTTGCCTATAACTGGACATGGTGATGGTAAACAAGTGTTGAAAGTTTCAAAGCTTTATCTCAAAAGACTTTGTCAAAATATGAACTGGTACGAAAAACTTAACCATGATTTCTAAGTCAAAAGGGGCCATAATTCAGTCAAAATCCTTGATAGAGTTATGTGCTCTTGCCTATAACTGGACATGGTGATGGTAAACAAGTGTTGAAAGTTTCAAAGCTTTATCTCAAAAGACTTTGTCAAGATGTGGACTGGTACGAAATATTAACCCAGATTTCTAAGTCAAAAAGGGCCATAATTCAGCCAAAATCCTTGATGGAGTTATGTGCTCTTGCCTATAACTGGACATGGTGATGGTAACCAAGTGTTGAAAGTTTCAAAGCTTTATCTCAAAAGACTTTGTCAAAATATGAACTGGTACGAAAAACTTAACCATGATTTCTAAGTCAAAAGGGGCCATAATTCAGTCAAAATCCTTGATGGAGTTATGTACTCTTGCCTATAACTGGACATGGTGATGGTAAACAAGTGTTGAAAGTTTCAAAGCTTTATCTCAAAAGACTTTGTCAAGATGTGGACTGGTACGAAATATTAACCCAGATTTCTAAGTCAAAAAGGGCCATAATTCAGCCAAAATCCTTGATGGAGTTATGTGCTCTTGCCTATAACTGGACATGGTGATGGTAAACAAGTGTTGAAAGTTTCAAAGCTTTATCTCAAAAGACTTTGTCAAAATGTGGACTGGTACGAAAAACTTAACCCAAGGTGTGACGCCGACGCCGACGCCAACGCCGACGCCATGGTGAGTAGGATAGCTCTACTTATTCTTCGAATAGTCGAGCTAATAACAATGACCACTTTAAACAGGGAAAATTAGATGCCAACAAAAAAACGTTTACACAGAAAATTGGGAAAATATTGCCCAGAAACAATTTTTTCCACAGTAATGTATATAGGGAAAATTAGATGCCCGCAAATATACAGCTTCACAGCATAATATAAATGACCACAAACAGAAATGTTCTAGTATATGAACTGTGCCTGGCCAGCACTACTGCCTTTTAAAGCAGTAAGAAAATGCACTTGTTACAATCTTGCAAATAAATCACCAAAAAAGTTATGCGACAAATAAATGTGTCCTATCGGTCACAGCTTCGAGGATTGTGAAGATGATTAGGTTACAGTTAGATTTATCGGGATAATACGCTTCAACCAGATACCAATGTAGACATAATTTGTAATCAATATATCCAGCAGAAAATGGTAGTCAGCGTGGCTAAACTCCGCACTCTCTTGAAAACTAATACACAGATATTGTCTAAATATAGGTAGTAGCCGTGAATGACTGAGGATGGGAAATAAATATTGATTCCCATTCTTTAAAATGTGGGGGGAAAACTGAAGCTGCTTCACTGGAACAAAGCAGATTTCTTTAATGACACATGTCTCCATATTAACACTTGTCTTACAGTGACATGCCCTAATATTAGAAATCTATATCAAGACAATACAGATAATTTATCAAAGTTACAACATTAATAAGAAACATTTTTGAAAGCTATCTTCATTTCAGATTCCCAAAATCAATCTTCTCACACTTACAGTTAAACCCTTGCTAAACGAACATTGGCTTCAATACCAATTCAAAAATGTGCAGTGCATTTTGACCACTGAATAAAGACCATTTGTATTAAAAGACCACACCAATCAACAACTTTCATATTAAAGGGAAGTAATTATGAAAGTTTATAAATAAACAAACAAGAAAATATACATTTCTAATAGGGACCTAACTCTATGTAATGGATCTTTTTGTTCCTTCAATAAATTTCTAACAGAATATACCAAAAGTGAATAATGTCAAAAACTATTACTTAAATGTGATTGACTGCCTTTAGCTTTTCCTGCTACTTTCATAATAAAATTTAATGCTAACTATTTATATATACCTTGGATATTGCGAAGTTGATGCACCCTAGGTTGGACGTTAAAGAATGACTGTACAGGAAGGTTGCAGTAACCATAGACAACGAGCAGTGATGTCACAACATGTCAGCCAGTGTTCTTTAAGCTTGTCATACTGGTCCTGAAATAAAGCAATGCAAATATTTTGTACAGTGAAAGGAAAAATATTTCAGGGTTGGCTGACAGGGAGTAAATACCACCCTACACAAAAAAACCTTATTTACAATCCTTTAAGACATTTCTTCCATTTTTTATCAAGTAATAGATTTGTTCGTCACTAACAACCTGCCTGCCAAGTCTGAGGCTCCTGTACTGAAGCCTTGTTCAGTTATCAGTCAAGGCCATAATCTTAAAGGATGCTGGCATCAAGAGGTTGTTTAATTTTCTATTTTCATTTCTGACGGCACAAACAAGGAGGAAGGAGAACCACCTGAAGAAAAAAGTTATTTCAAATAACTTAAGAGAAACCCATGCAAGAATGCTGTATGCCATATGTTTAGTGTAATTCTGACAAGTAGTTTCTGAGGAACAGATTTTCAAGTACAAATAATGGCACACAATGGCGAAGAAAGGACCATCCACATATAATATCAACCTGTATCTAACCACCCAAAATATGATACAGTGCATATGAAAACCTAAGTGAGCATGGTTCATTTAAAATCATAATGCCTTTCCTTATAATGTGACTGCCAATTTTTTGTTATGAAAATAAAATATGTCAATTTCTTCTTAAATTCAATTTTAGATAACTATTGTCTCATACATTTGCTAAAGATTTGTATACTTTAATATAGTAAGAAATATTACTGAATCCATTGTTTATGATTATCTCCCTTTATGGCCCTTACTGTGTATATTTTCTGACCATATAGTTATGCATATTCTATTTGGGCAGCTGCTTTAACTGTTTTTAACTTAAATCAAAAGCCTTACAGAACTTTAAGCCTTATATGACCTACAGAAATGAGAACAAGAGTGCCAGAATGTCACAATATATGCCCGTCATAGCAAATTTCTTTACACTAGCACCTGTATTTTCAAACAGAATTTTAATTCTGTGGTTGTGTAGTAATTATTGTAATTCTTTTCTTTTTCTAAATCCACAAAAAACAAGAGGGGCCAAGACCATAACAGTGTAAACATGTTTCACCTAGTGATTTCATGGAAACAAATATTCTGACCAATTTGCATTAAGATTGGACCAAAAATGTGGTCTCTTAAGTGTAAGCAAGTATTTTCTTCAATTTAACCTAGTGCCCTAGATTTTTGGCCTACATTAGAACTTGACCTAGATTTGATAAAGGCAATCATTCTGACCAAATTTCATGAACCTCAATTAAAAAATACAGCCTCTATCACATACAAAATGTTTTTCTTTGATTTGCCCTAGCGACCTAGTTTTTGACCCCAGATGACCCATATTCAAATTTGACCTTAATTTCATCAAGGCTATCATTCTGACTAAATTTCATGAAGATCAATTGAAAAATACAGTCTCTATTGCATACACAAGGTTTTTCTTTGATTTGACCTAGTGACCTAGTTTTTGACCATAGATGACCCATACTCAAACTCAACCTAGATTTCATCCAGACAAACATTCAGATCAAATTTCATGAAGATCCGGTTTAAAATGCAGCCGCTATTGCATACACAAGGTTTTTCTTTGATTTGACCTACATGTAGTGACCTAGTTTTTGACCCCAGATGACCCATATTCGAATCTGATCTAGATTTTATCAAGGCAATCATTCTGACCATAATTCATGAAGATCAATTGAAAAATACAGCCTTTATCGCATACACAAGGGTTTCCCTTGATTTGACCTAGTGACCTAGTTTTTGATCCAAGATGACCCATTTTCGATCTTGGCCTAGATTTCATCAAGGTAATCATTCTGACGAAATTTCATGAAGATCAGTGGAAAAAATACAGCCTCTATCGCATACACAAGGTTTTTCTTTTATTTGACCTAATGACCTAGTTTTAGATCCAAGACGACCCATTTTCAAACTTGGACTAGATTTCATCAAGGTAATCATTCTGATCAAAATTCATGAAGATCAATTGAAAAATACAGCCTCTATCGCATACACATGGTTTTTCTTTTATTTGACCTAGTGACCTAGTTTTTGACCCAAGATGATCCATTTTCGAACTTAGCCTAGATATTATTATGGTTATCATTCTGACAAAATTTCATGAAGAGCAGTTGAAAAATACAGCCTCGATCGCATACAAAGCTAAATGTTGACAGACGACGGACGCCAGACATTGAATGATCACAAAAACTCAAAAAAAGTTATTTATAGTAACAACTAAGGGAAGTTAATCTAACAAAGAAAAAAAAAATCCCCCCAAAAATTTCTAAGTCCACATAAAAATCCTTACCAAGTAGAGATAGGTCAAAATACACCTCAAAATTGGATATTATATGCATGTTGTACCACAGAAAAGTGGTCTCGATTTTTCTCTACAACTAGTAATGAAAAAGTTACGCTATAAGCTATTTATAGTTACAACAAAGGGAAGTAATTCTAAAGAAGTGACCTGCGCATGACACTCCGTCTCATGATGGTGTACAATTGTGCCAAGTTACATCAAAATCCCTCCATGCATGAAGAAGATATGCTCTGGACAAGGTCATTACTGCATCTGACCTTTAGCCTCTAAGTGTGACCTTGACCTTAGACCTAGGTACATGGTTCTTAAGCATGGCACTCCGTCCCATGGTGGTGAACATTTGTGCCAAGTTATATCAAAATCCCTCCATGCATGAAGAAGAAATGCTCCGGACAAAGTTTTCATTCTTGTATCTTTTGACCTCTAAGTGTGACCTTGACCTTAGACCTAGGGACCTGGTTCTTGCGCATGACACTTCGTCTTATGATGGTGAACAATTGTGCCAAGTTACATCAAAATCCCTCCATGCATGAAGAAGATATGCTCTGGACAAAGTCATTCTTGAATTTGACCTTTGACCTCTAAGAGTGACCTTGACCTTAGACCTAGGGACCTGAATCTTGTGCATGACACTCCGTCTCATGTTGGTGAACAATTGTGCCAAGTTTCATCAAAATCCCTCCATGCATGAAGAAGATAATGCTCCGGACAAAGTCTTTGGACGCCGCCCATCCGCCAGGGCATTCCCATAATGTGTCCCATTTTTCAAACGGGCGTTTAAAAAAATTATACTGGTGATAACTGGAAAATTCTTGGAATTAACTCCATTTAGTGATTTCAGTTTTTCTGCCATTTCTGGGGCAAAAGTGTACCATCTCCTTACCCTTGACCTCTTTGGATCAATGGATCAAATTTAACTGAGCTATCTCCCTACTTTACTGGTTGGGAATTATTTTCCGGACAGGACCAGTTTCCGGACACATGTAATATCCACTTTATTTCGTTGTTATTCATGTAACTGTTTCATCTAGATCATTTAGATGTTTGTTCTTCATGTCTACAACATACCACTATTTTATAAGGCTGTATAATGTTTGGGTTTTTTATGAAAACTCACATGCGTTTACAAAACAACTTTCTGTCTTAATGGGCACTAAGATAGCATTGCGCATGCGCAGTAGTTCACACATGCCGATGTATCAAGTGGGAAGAAATAATCAAACTACATAATGATTGTCTGCTGATAACATGTTCTTATTTTAATTTCACACTAAAAGTTACGTAAAATGCAGGGCTGTCGATTTTTGCACTAATTTTATTCTATAACTATTTGAATCATCAAAAATTGGTATAAGATGAAATTCGAGTTTTTTATAGTCAACCTCGGTTTGCTTTCGTAGCTGCTATTGAACATCGGGTTATGTTTCATGTGCAATTTTGAAGAGATGAATGATATAGAAATGTGCAGAAACAGTTTAATTACTTATTTTGATATCAAATTAACAACAAAACACCGTCAAAATATTTGTCCGGATACTGGTTTACCTGACGGGGAAAATAACTTTTTTTAGTGACCCCATTTTAGGCCCCATGGAACCCATATTTTACGTCACAACGCGATGCTGATTACAACATCGGATGTGGAAGGAGCTGAAGTTTGTGCAGTGTGGGCTTCATTTATGGCAAATATTTCTTTTAGGGAATAGTAGAGCCGAAATATGAAAATGTGTCCGGAAAATGGTTCCCAACCAGTACAGTCAGAGCATCTCCAGTTCAATCAGGTAGTATATATTATACTGTGCAGAGTGCTGCTTTTACTGTTGAGTGACCCAATGTGACATTGACATTTTACATACAGTCTGGACCACAGACTTGAATTTCAATGTCTCAAACCTCTAACATCTGATTGGTTGCAAATAAGTGCAATTCAGAAACTGATCAAATTCTGAGACAGGAATCCAGAGTTATAACCTCAACCCCTTACATCATAATACTTTCAGTATTTGGAAGATAAACCAAATGGCTAGAATATGCAAAGAAGTTATCTAAATATAAATATGCTAATTTTGCATGTCTACCTACATGTACTAACTAGATGAAAACTTCCTTTCCACAGATAAACTGATTCACCTTTCATTGTATTCGTTCCATTTTTTTTCTCTTTCAACATTTACCACATAAAGCTCAATCTGCATGAAATTTGCATGTAAACCAGCATTACCAATACCTGCATCAATCTTATATCAACATATACCACACTTCATAAATATCTTCACCATTAGTCAAACATCCCTAAATCTGAGAAAAAAAATAGGTATCTGTTATATCACAGCTCTTAACTCCTAACTTATCTCAGAAGTGCAAGACTACACTAATCTGCTGCCAGTTGGATTCTCAGGCAGTCTATAATTGTTTTCTGAGACAACCCCACCACAGATGATATTTAATGATTCATGTTGATTTATGTAGAGAAGTTGTCAGTTACTAGTGGAGAACAGTTAAGTACTGGTACTGCAGGAATACTGGTAGATTAAGTGAATTGATGTAAATTATAAAATAAATCGAAAGAATGAAGTGTTGTGCTGTCTTAACCATTTTTTCTGTCAAATTTTAGGATTTTACTGTCAGATGTGGCGAGTGTCTGATGTTTAACCCCATTTTTCTGACAAGAGTATTTCAAGAGTATTTCAGTTGTGTAGCAGCAGACAGCAATTTAAATCCCAGTTTCTGGATTTGACCTAACTAATGTTTTGTAACTTCAGAACTTGCACAGGAGTCAGAAGACATAGCCACTGTTTCTGGATTCTGTACCAATACAGCAGTCAGTTGACACAACCAGTGGTTCTGGATTCTGTACCAATACAGCAGTCAGTTGACACAACCAGTGGATCTGCATTCGGTACCAATACAGCAGTCAGTTGACACAACCAGTAGTTCTGGATTCGGTACCAATACAGCAGTTAGTTGACACAACCAGTGGTTCTGGATTCTGTACAAAACAGCAGTCAGTTGATACAACCAGTGGTTCTGGATTCTGTACCAATACAGCAGTCAGTTGACACAACTGCTGTTTCTGGATTATGTACCAATACAACAGTCAGTTGACACAACCAGTGTTTCTGGATTCTGTACCAATACAGCAGTCAGTTGACACAACAGTTACTGCTGTTTCTGGATTATGTACCAGTACAGCAGTCAGTTGACACAACCAGTGGTTCTGGATTCTGCACCAATACAGCAGTCAGTTGACACAACTGCTGTTTCTGGATGCTGTACCAATACAACAGTCAGTTGACACAACTGCTGTTTCTGGATTCTGTACCAATACAGCAGTCAGTTGACACAACTGCTGTTTCTGGATTCTGTACCAATATTTTCTGGATTTTGTACCAATACAGCAGTCATTTGACACAACTACTGTTTCTGGATTCTGTACCAATACAGCAGTCAGTTGACACAACCAGTGGTTCTGGATTCTGTACCAATACAGCAGTCAGTTGACACAACTGCTGTTTCTGGATTATGTACCAGCACAGCAGTCAGCTGCTCTTGCTCTGCCTTTGCTCTTAGTGATACTCCAAGTTTCAATGAAGATACACTTAAGGCAGGTAAAAAATTAAATTCACAAAGGAAGATCATTTGAAAACTTTTCAAGATAGTTACAGTTTCTGTGTTTTTGGACAATCAAAGCTTGACTGAAACAGCTGCATTACTTTTGGAGGTATGCTTCACAAAGGATAACTTAATAAAATTTAACACAGAGTTATGAACCTTGTGCTCAGCTCTAATGTCTTCCACTCATTCCCACCTATCTATATTCCAAGATGCACTGTAATATTTTCAATACTTTGGAGTAAACCTCCATACAAGTGAGGGAAGATGGAAGGAATGACACACAAACCAAATGATGCTTGGTAGAACAGATAGATAAAGCGACAACCAACTGCTCCTTACTTTCAGGAGTACAACAATCAATAGGTCTTGGTATAATGTGTTAAATACCAGAATTGTTCATCTAACTGATCTGTCTATAATGTCTTGCCACATAAACAACTATATAATGAATGTCTGCCAAAGAGGTAAAAATACTTTTGGATGAAAGTATAATATTTTATCCTGATTATCCTAGAAACTATTCGATCATGTAGACTGGTTCAGTGAAACCACTCTCTGGTGATAACCTATTGCCTCTATGTAATCATAAAACAGGAAAACTAAGATTTTTCTGTTCTTTTTTGCAGTAGTTTTAAAAGTTTCACAGGTAAAAAAAAATACAAACATCATACAACAGAGAAAATCAATTTGTCCTTGGGATCTTTTTTTTAGTTCTTTTTTTCAACTGTTACTACAGTGCTGGATTTCTGACATAGTATAAAAGAAAGTAAACTGAAGGCTGTGATCGTTTATTTGGGTAAGCTGTCAAACTAGTATAAACTTATCCAATTTTTGTTGTCTATAGTGTGACACTCGTCTCATGGAGGTGAACATTTGTGCTAAGTTACATCAAAATCACTCAAAGCGTGAACAAGAAATGCTCCGGACAAAGTCATTCTAGTATCTGACCTTTAGCCTCTAAGTGTGACCTTGACCTTAGACCCAGGGACCTGGTTCTTGCACATGACACTCCATCTCATGGTGGTGAACATTCAAGCCAAGTTACATCAAAATCCCTCCATGCATGAAGAAGAAATACTCTGGACAAAGTTATTCTTGAATTTGACCTTTGACCTCTAAGTGTGACCTTGACAGACCTAGGGACCAGTTCTTGTGCATGACACTGTCTCATGATTGTGAACATTTGTGCCAAGTTACATCACAATCATGAAGGAAAAATGTTCCGGACAAAGTTTGTGGACACCATCCGCCTGCCTGCCCACGTTCCCATAATAAAATTGATAAAATGCTCGACAGAGCCACGTATTTTATCATTTTATAAATTCCATGGAAAATCATTCATGTAATATCCTTTA
Organism: Mercenaria mercenaria; assembly: GCF_021730395.1. Taxonomy (NCBI): domain Eukaryota; kingdom Metazoa; phylum Mollusca; class Bivalvia; order Venerida; family Veneridae; genus Mercenaria; species Mercenaria mercenaria. The sequence continues at coordinate 68,689,924 of NC_069377.1, forward strand.
ACCTGCTAAATTTCTAAAATGAACTGGTCCATCATTCAATTTGGGCAAAACTACTTCTTATTCAAAGGGGTGTCCACTGAAAATTTGCTGACTGAACAGCGAACAGTGCAGACCATGATCAGCCTGCATGGACATGCAGGCTGATCTTGGTCTGCACTGGTCGCAAAGGCAAAACCACTTGCCGCCAGCAGGCTAAATTTTAGGTTAAAGATTGTCCGCATGCAACTGAATTTTTAACATGTGACTGACATAACTAATGCAATGGATTGCTGGTATGTGCCAGTCACAGTGGGAAAAGGACTTTTCATATCTCCTACAGTCACAGTGGGAAATGGACTTTTCATGTCTCCTACAGTCACAGTGGGAAATGGACTTTTCATGTCTCCTACAGTCACAGTGGGAAATGGACTTTTCATGTCTCCTACAGTCACAGTGGGAAATGGACTTTTCATGTCTCCTACAGTCACAGTGGGAAATGGACTTTTCATATCTCCTACAGTCACAGTGGGAAATGGACTTTTCATATCTTCTAAACAGTATAATTTCTCTTCTTAACCACTAGCTCAAAACTGCTGCCAGTAACTATATACGAAATTAATTTCAACAGTCACTGCTATGTATCCTATTGAAACAAACTGAATTTTAAGTCTGCTTAATTCCAAAATAATATTTACAGATACAAGCCTATAGTTCTGATTCTGAAATTTTATCAGTTCTGAACAAAATGATAACATAGAGTACCAATATTCATGTCTGCAAAAATTACAATAACTTTTCCTGCTGCCTTAAGTCGTGTTACTGAAGTCTGTGTGACCAATCATCATGTGTGACAAACTTATTCCGCTGGGATCTTGAGGAACCTGAAGCTGCCATGCAGCACTTGCATCAACAAAAGCCATGCCTAACTATTCTAACACTCCCGATATTGTCCTGACATTGATCCACTTCAAAAGATTGAAGAAAACATTATATATATTTTACCCCCTGTAACTGCCACACGCTAAGTTGTTATTACTTAACAGTTATCTTTCCTATCTTGTTAAAATCTGTTAAACAAGCAGTTGCTGGAGCGACCTCGGCCATTATCATTTCCATCAGCTACAATAGCATGCAGAACCACCTTGTATAATTAAACGTCTATTTTACAATATGTTAGCTACCTCCTTTTTTGTCAAATCGTTGCTGTTTTTCCCTTTATTAAGATTTAGAGAAAAGCTTTATTGAAACTCAACAGCCTGTGAAAATATACTCTCGGCTTTTAAAATTGTCGACTTTAAATGCCTTAAAATAAAATCATATCGCAACAATCAAGAAGGCAAAACAGCACATGCACAAATAAAATATGAAAAGCCTATGCATGTCTTTTGTGTATTTACATGATATATATCTTGTTTGTTTTTTTTACTTTTACAAAATGTGGTCCGTAATTTCATTATGTTTCCTCTACTATGATTTACTGATCAAGAATACATTCTTTGCCTCTAATGGAAAATACCTTCAACACTTTTGAGAAGAGTTCATAGGTCATACCTGGTACCAATCTGTGAATAGTGAAGTGACCATGACCTTGAACATGACTAACCCAATATTCATTACCAGCCTTGGTTACAGTATAGCTTAAATCATTGTATGTAGTCTTCAGTAATGATAACCTTGACCCCACTAATCACATACACAATCCAAAACTTGGTCTTATCTTTAGGTCAAATTCCATTTCAATATACAATTCCAAACCAAGTATTAAGCTAAAATGAGACTTTAAGAACATATCCATCAAAAGAGGTCAACCATAAAAACACCTTTTCTCTCCCACAACAAATAACATTAAATGGTAGGTAAGGTAAGAGTTTTCTCTTGTTTTAGTGTATGATCCTTTCTAATGAACAAATATTTATGTGATGTAACATCACTATGTGGCTCAACTTCTTCAGCTAAACATAGCTGGGTGTAATATATTCTGTAATCTGTTTTCAAAGTGATAATGTTTCTTTTAGAAATTGAACCACACATCCTAAAAAAAAGTTCTTTCTTATTTTGTGAAATTCTTTCATATTTATGATAAAATATTTAAATGGATAGGGGCAAAGTTTACTATAAGGTAGGAGGGGAAAGAAAGATTTGTAAGGCCCTAATATTTGAAAACTAGAATGTGTCTGTAGGACACAGGGTGTGCCCCCCACTGGTACATTTGTCACAAATAAGTGGCAATAATTCAAATGATTGCAGTCTTAATGGGGTATAGCCTCAACAAACATTTTATGAAAAGGATTCATTATTCTAGGCGCTATACTTTTTGAGCTATGAGCATCACAAACAAAAAATCCACTACTCTGGCTATTTCAAGGGCCAGAACTCTGTAATAAGAGCTAAGATTCTCAAGAAGAATGCTAAGTGTGCAAGGTCACATCACGATTAAGACTCCAGCAAGGTTTCCTGAATTTACATCAAATACTTTTTGAGCTAGGTATATAATTAGGTGAAAAAGTGCATTTTTTTACTATTTCAGGGGCCATCAAATTAAAAATAAGGGGTGGAGCCAGCCAAAAAATTAGAGGTGTGCAAGTTAATATCATGATAAAGACTTATGCGAGTTTTCAAGCATTTATATTAATTACTTTTTGAGCTAGGTGTGTCACAAGGTGAAAATGTACATTTTTGACTATTTCAGGGGCCATAACTCTAAAAATAGGGGGCGGACCCAATTGAAAAATAGGAGGTGCGCAAGTTCATATCATGATTAAGACTCATGCAAGGTTTCATGAATCTATATCAAATACTTTTTGAGCTTGGGCCATAATTAAAATTTTGTTTGTTTGCAGTGCTCCGACCGACCCATCAAAATCGTCCCGACCCAAAAAATTTTTTAGGCAGTTCAGGGGGGCAATTTTTTTTTTTATATATGTTTTGATCCTTTCTGATGCAAAATGCATTTTCAGCAGACGTTTTCCTTTTCGTATTTAAATATACAGCAGATCATTCAGCGTTTAGTGTACGCGACTATATTGCCGTCTTCGCACGTGTTTCGGAAGTCACAAGTTCCGATCCGAGTGAGCAAGTCGCTCAGACATCTTTACTTAGTCTTTATCACATGATTTTACGGTGACCTATGTATATTTGATAAACAATTTTCCAATAAACAAAAGTTTCGGCGGTATATGACCTGTTTGTGTAGGTTCGCCGTAAATCCCAACTCATTCTTTTAATAAACAATGTCGTCTGACACAACACCACGGACCTGACCAATAAGTCAGTCAACATGACCACGGTCTAAAAATTTATTCTGATTTTCTGTTGATTAGTTTCAACATTTAAAAGTCTATAAATTAAACAGACATCTGAATTTTTTATCATGCACTAGAATAATTCGCAACTTGAATGATAACTATTCACATTTTTATGTATTAATTTAGACCTTGTTCGAACACGTAATAAAGCCACATACCTAATTTTTTTTTTGTAAATCCTAATTTTTCAAACATGATTTCACTTTTTTTCCCAGTTTTATCCGACACATTTGGTGACAAAATTGCATAAACATCTTGAAATATACAGTGGCACTAACTTGTCGGCTAAGTTCAAAGGAAAGATGCGAATCGGCATTTGGCCTTTGATGTAAGATGAAAGGAAGCAGTTTGACAGCTAAATGTTGTGATGGGTGTGATGTAATTTGACCTAATTCTACAAGTACAATTTGTGTATTACCTAATACACTTTGATTTAAAAGGACTGAGATGATTTATGGATTTGCAATTTAAGTGCTGTGAACATCGTTTCTTGTTCCTTACTTAAAGGAACTAAATCATAATTTGACATACTTCAGCTTGTGTTTAAAAGTGAAGCCTTTCAATTTAAAAGCCTTAATTTTCACTAAAATGGAGACTGAAAATTAAGCATGAGAAGCTCCACAGCTGGTCACAATCACCCTCTTCTACACAGACCTGTATTCAAAGGATTGGGGGTGGAGGGGTTGGGAGGCCTATATGCTGCTCCCCTGCCCCAAGTTGCCCGAGAAGTTACCTTTATCTAACAAAGTTGAACATGTATCAGAACCCACCATTTCAAACTTGTATTTAAAAAATATTCTGGAATTCATTCTTCTATACCTACCGCCAAATTTTGGACTGTAATGTGGATTTCATATGCAACAACATTTCCTGTATCCAGATAAATAATATCAGTGCACGCAAAATTTAGACAAAAGTGTAACAGTTGCCATCATTTCATTCCTAACAAAGATGAAACACAGGCCATCATTTCATTCTTATCAAAAGATGTAACAGATGCCACTGTTATTTTCATTCCTACCAAAAGATGTAACAGAGGGCACCATTTCATTTCTTTCATCAAAAAAGGCCACTATTTCATTCATAGAGGTAGCATAGGCCGCCCTTTCATTACTGTCAAAAGAAGTACCAGAGGCCACTATTTCATTCCTGTCAAAAAGTGTTACTGAGGCCACTATTTCATTCCTGTCAAGAGATGTAACAGAGGCCACAATTTCATCAATAGATTTTTAACATTTCCAGGGGGATGGCAGCAAACATTCTTCTTTGCCTACCTTCCCCTCCCCCATCTCGCCTAAAACATGTTGGACAACTTAGGCCTGTATCCAGATTGCTCAAAACTTAGACCAAAATGCAACAAAGGCCATTATTTCATACACCAAGGGTCTGACAGCATCTGCATGGTCAGAACAACTGTCCTGTAAAAGGTTTTAAGGAATGAGGGTTCAGAGTGTCCAGACCGTTCTTTGCATTCTCGGTCTATATGCAAAGTACTGTCATTCGGTTTCAATTTTGATAATTATAAAATGAAAGATCTGGTTTAATAAATGTCTACATGCAAGTTTGAGCTCTGTGAAATTCCTGGTAGAATTTGTTGGCCATGTATGTTCTTACTATCTGAAATTCATGAATATGTTTCAATGTCTGCTGAGAAAATTTGTGTACATTGACTTTACAAAAAAAAAAAAAAAAAAAAAAAAAAAAAAAAAAAAAAAAAATCCCTACCTACCTACCCACTCCTAAAAATCTGGGTCGGAGCACTGCAAACAAACAATTTTTTAATTATGGCCTTGGCATGTCACAATGTGAAAATGTGCATTTTTTACTACTTCAGGGGCCATAATTCTGAAAATAGATGGCGGAGCCAAATGAAAAATAGGAGGTGCGCAAGTTCATATCATGATTAAGACTCATGCAAGGTTTCATGAATCTATATTAAATACTTTTTGAGCTAGGCGTGTCACAAGGTGAAAATATGTATTTTTGACTACTTCAGGGGCCATAACTCTGAAAATAGGGGGTGGAGCCAGATGAAAAATAGGAGGTGCACAAGTTCATATCATGATTAAGACTCATGCAAGGTTTCATGAATCTGTATCAAATACTTTTTGAGCTAGGCGTGTCACAAGGTCAAAATGTGCATTTTTGACTATTTCAGGGGCCATAACTCTGAAAATAGATGGCGGAGCCAAATGAAAAATAGGAGGTGCACAAGTTCATATCATGATTAAGACTCATGCAAGGTTTCATGAATCTATATTAAATACTTTTTGAGCTAGGCGTGTCACAAGGTGAAAATGTGTATTTTTTACTATTTCAGGGGCCATAACTCTGAAAATAGGGGGTGGAGCCAGATGAAAAATAGGAGGTGCTCAAGTTCATATCATGATTAAGACTCATGCAAGGTTTCATGAATCTATATCAAATACTTTTTGAGCTAGGCTTGTCACAAGGTCAAAATGTGCATTTTTGACTATTTCAGGGGCCATAACTCTGAAAATAGGGGGTGGAGCCAGACGAAAAATAGGAGATGCGCAAGTTCATATCATGATAAAGACTCACGCAAGGTTTCATCAATTTATATCAAATACTTTTCGAGCTAGGCGCGTCACGAACTTCGGACGGACGGATGCACAGACAAGACCAAATCTATATGCCCCCACCACTCATGGGGGGGGGGGGGGGGGGGGGGGAGGCACAAAAACTTGCAACAATAATCCTGACAGAGAAAGACAAAATGATCAAATTTGAAATGAGAAGTCGTGTTTGAATCTGGTCTTAGCTGGAATTCCCAGGGAACATTTGTTTTAATCAATACAGATATATATTTTACCAACCACTCCTGATAAAACTGTCTTTATTAGGTAATAAATGGACAGAGGAAGGTGTGGCTTTTCCATACTATATATACAATTCCTGAAAAACTGTCCTCACACTGATCAATACAAAATCTCAGAGATATGCATTGTCTCTATGAGTTTCTCCTATCTAATTTCTACATCTCAATCAAACAAAGAATAAATGTAACATCTGACCAAGTATTTAAACATGAAAGCTGCACGGCAGTTCATTCAGAAGCAGTCAGAACTCTACGCTTGATATTTTTTCCTTCTGCACATTTTCTCCCTCAAGTGACAGTAATTTTCTCTCCATTTTTTACAGGGTTTTAACATTATTCTTCCAATTATCATTACTCTGTTCTGTAATGTAAAACATTTATAGTGACCTACTTTAGAAAACTTTTTAAAGAAACCAAATGCAAAGATTTTGAGAATAGGGTCATATGAAACTCAATAGTTCATCTCTGAGTTGTATCTAATGAATTCAATTCGAATCAAAGGGGAGTAACTTTGTGAAAGTCAAGTGGTCTATCATATTCTACAGACAATGTCTAGATATATTTTTCAAGGAAATCCTCTAAATAAGTTACTCTCTTCTTGTACCAGAGCCATATTAACACACTGTTTTTTTCTTCTTCTAAATTGTAACAAGAGGACCATGATGGTCCTGAGTCGCTCACCTCTTCCCACATGACCCAGTTTTGAGTATGACATCGTTTTTACTATTATTTGACATCGTGACCTAGTTTTTGAGCTCATATGACCCAGTTTTGAACTTGACCTAGATATTATCAAGATAAAAATTCTGACCAATTTTCATGAAGATCCATTGAAAAATATGGTCTCTAGAGAGGTCACAAGGTTTTTCTATTATTTGACCTATTGACCTAGTTTTCGAAGGTACGTGACCCTGTTTTGAACTTGACCTAGATATCATCAAGGTGAACATTCTCACTAATTTTCAAGAAGATCTCATGAAAAATATGGCCTCTAGAGAGGTCCAAAGGTTTTTCTATTTTTATACCTACTGGCCTAGTTTTTGACCGCATGTGACCCAGTTTCGATACTGACCTAGATATCATCAAGGTGAACATTCAGATCAATTTTCATGAAGATCCATTGAAAAATATGGCCTCTAGAGAGGTCAAAAGATTTTTCTAATTTTAGACCTACTGACCTAGTTTTTGACCGCAGTTGACTCAGTTTCAAACTTGACCTAGATATCATCAAGATGAACACTCAGACCAACTTTCATACAGATCCCATGAAAAGTATGGCCTCTAGAGAGGTCACAAGGTTTTATTATTATTTGACCTACTGACCTAGTTTTTTAAGGCACATGACCCAGTTTCAAACTTTACCTAGATATCATCAAGGTGTACATTCAGACCAATTTTCATGAAGATCCATTCAAGGGTATGGCCTCTAGAGAGGACACAAGGTTTTTCTATTTCAAGACCTACTGACCTAGTTTTTGATCGCAGTTGACCCAGTTTCAAACCTGACCTATATATCATCAAGATAAACATTCAGACCAACTTTCATAAAGATCCCGTGAAAAATATGGCCTCTAGAGAGGTCACAATGTTTTTTCTTTATTTAACCTACTGACCTACTTTTTGACGGCACATGACCCACTTTCGAACTTGACCTAGATATCATCAAGATGAAAATTCTGACCAATTTTTATGGAGATCTATTCACAAGTATGGCCTCTAGAGAGGTCACAAGGTTTTTCTATTTTCAGACCTACTGACCTAGTTTTTGACCGCACATGATCCTGTTTCGAACTTGACCTAGATATCATCAAGATGAACATTCAGACCAGCTTTCATACAGATCCCAGGAAAAATATGGCCTTTAGAGAGGTCACAAGGTTTTTCTATTATTTGACCTACTGACCTAGTTTTTGACGACACGTGACCCACTTTCGAATTTGACCTAGATATCATCAAGATGAACATTCAGACCAACTTTCATACAGATCCCATGAAAAATATGGCCTCTAGAGAGGTCACAAGGTTTTTCTATTATTTCACCTACTGACCTAGTTTTTGAAGGCACGTGACCCACTTTCAAACTTGACCTAGGTATCATCAAGATGAACATTCAGTCCAACTTTCATACAGATCCCATGAAAAATATGGCCTTTAGAGAGGTCACAAGGTTTTTCTATTTTTTGACCTACTGACCTAGTTTTGGACTGCACATGACCCAGTTTTGAACTGGACCTAGATATCATCAAGGTGAACATTCTGACTAATTTTCATGAAGATCTCATGAAATATATGGCCTCTAGAGAGGTCACAAGGTTTTTCTATTTTTAGACCTACTGACCTAGTTTTTGACGGCACATGACCCAGTTTTGAACTTGACCTAGATATCATCAAGGTGAACATTCTGACCAATTTTCATGAAGATCTTGTGAAATATATGGCCTCTAGAGAGGTCACAAGGTTTTTTTCTATTTTTAGACCTACTGACCTACTTTTTGATGGCACGTGACTCAGTTTCGAACTTGGCCTAGATATCATCAAGATGAACATTCTGACCAACTTTCATAAAGATCCCACAAAAAATGTGACCTCTAGAGTGGTCACAAGCAAAAGTTTACACACGCACGCACAAACGCACGGACGACGGACGCCGCGCGATCACAAAAGCTCACCTTGTCACTTTGTGACAGGTGAGCTAAAAACAGGTCTCCCTTGCTAAAGAGTACCATGATAACACAGTGAAAAATAATCTACTGTTAAAATCAAGCAATATAAAATGTCTCCACCATTAATATTAAACAAATAAATCTTTCAGAACTGCAATTACCTGAAAATCCTCAATTTGACCTACATGAAAGCTTTATGAAAAGCTTTATTCAATATGAAATTTGATCCCATATAATTTCTTTTATACAGCCTCTGTAGACCAAATCAACAAGAAAGCTACGGTGGCCCTTGATAGCTCTCCTGAATTTCACAGCTTGACAGAACAGTTTAGGTAGAGGGTCACTCCAGGAACATTTCTCTGAAATGTCAGCAGTTTCTGAGGAGAAGATATGCGAAATGTTCTAAGCTTGCCATATAGAGAAGACTAGCCAAGCTGCTGGCTGTACGTCATATTTTTAGACAAATCATAAGAACTTGAGAGATTTTGGCAGAGGGTCACCTAACTAACATTGTTGTAACATTAATGCAAAACCAGACAAGCAGTTTCAGAGTAGAACAGTTCCAAATTTCCATTGAGCCATATTGGGAAAACTAACTGTACCTAGTGACCTAATAAGTTTTGACCTAGATTTCCAAGATTCAAACGACCTAGATTTCCTAGAGGCAAACATTCTCACACTTGTATAAAGTAGGAAATTCCGCTTCTACAGAGTTTAAAAGGTTTTCTATCATCTAACCTAGTGACCTTGTTCTTGACTAAATATATCCTACCTTTGTTCTTGATCTGGATACAGTAAGACAAAAATTTAAGATGATCAAGTAGAAAGTGTCAATAAGGTTTTCTATGATCTATAGCCTACGTAGTGATCCAGTTTTTAACCGTAAGGAACTTAGACATCATAATCAACATTCTGAAATAAATACATCATGATCAAATGGAAAATGTGGTATCTATAATTTTCTATAATTTGACCTAGTGATCTAGTTTTTAGAATCCTGTAACCCTGTTTTGATCCTGCTCTAGATTTCAGAGACAAGCATTCTGACTTAAGTTTTATGAAAATCAGTTAAGGTGACCTCTACAATGTTAAGAAGGTTTTTCTGTTATTTGACCCTAGATGACCCAGTAATAAACTAACACCAAATTTTATTCTTACCATGTTTCATTTTGTTTGAGCCAGAATTGTGACCTTTACAGTGTTAACAGTAAAAACGTTAACAACTGAAGACAACAGACACAGGGGTATCACAATAGCTCATCGTGAACCATTGGTTAAAATGGGCTAAAAACTCTACATGCCCAGCAGAGTATAGTTGTCAATTTTCTCCATTTTGTCTAATTTGGATAATTCACTGGGCACATTTCTGCAGAGCAACAAAGAGTATCCACCTTGTTATCATACTAGGTCAAGATAACATGCCAGAAAACATTCTGACAAAGTTTGGTGAATACTGGTTAAGAACTGCTATTGATATTAAGTGGTCACTGTAAATTTTTGCAGTTTCAAGTAATTCAAGGGTCATAAACTGAAGAGTGTCTAGGATTATTCAACTGGTTATCAAACTCAATGGAGATATTATGCCCATAAACATTGTGAAAAAGAATGGTGAACACTGGATACAAGCTACTCAAGTTAGAGAATGGACGCTGCCAATTTTCACATTTTGTTTGGTAATTCAAAGGCCACAATTCAGAGTCTCTGGAAAATCCAGGAGGTTATCAAACCTTACCCAGATATTATGCCCACAAACATTGTGACCAAGTCCAGTGAACAAAGTTAGAAAGCGGACAATTTTTGCGGATGCCACCAGCTGTCGTAGACAATCACATAGTACGTACAGTTTCACTGGCACATCCCTACATTATGACCTATATAATCACAGAAATATATCATAAGTTACAAACCTGATCACTGATGATACTGCCCATTACCTCTCTCTATATAATATATAAACTGTAAGTTTTCATTGGGACAGATGTATAAACAGATTATTTATTCTAGATCAGATCAATTGTTAATCAGCAAAGTCGTTTACAGCCGAGTGCGTAAGACAACCTGACAATCAAATGAACAAAATGCTTTTTTTAAACAATCTATAAAACGCGTTTCAGGTAGCTCTCTGTGTGCCCGATACAACACATATAGCTATTACATTACATCTAAAGTGAATATAGGACACCTCAATTATGTATCCAAATACACACTAGGAGAATATCAATGATTTATTGGTATACTTACTTCAAGATTAATTTGTTAAACTATTAACAATGAACTAGCTTGTCATAAGGTAAACTAATGTGATATAATTACACCTGGTCTGTATGCAACCTCTTGTACAGATTAGATCAAGTTAGGATATTAACTGAAAAACACTTCTTCACTTCTTCATGATTATTTTCATCTCCCTTTAAGGGCCACTTCAAATAACAGGTTTAAGACAAGAAGAGGTTTACGACTTTGCTGAAAAGGGCCACTTTAAACAGAAAATGAAGGAATTGTCGCAAGCATCATTTGATATTTTATGATTTTACTTCAAATAAACCCATTTTACACAGAAAATAATTAACAATTTTGATCTATTTCAATTTTGTAATACCTTTGAGAAAGAAACAACTAAAAAATGTCTGTGTTATTATTACAAGGTATGGAGATATTGATTTTGATTTGACAGTTCATCTCCAGTTAGATGTATTATTTAAAGAATGTGTGATATGCAGAGGAGTTATGAGTCATTCAAGTTGTCCTTAAAACCTCTCTGATATTTTATACAACATCTATTGTAGGTACTATCACATTATAAAATCTGACACTACACTAGTAGCTCCTGAGTCATCAGTTTCTTTATTTCAGTGCTGTTTATGGAATGTAGCAGTATGCAATATGAATTAAAACTCAAGAGCTCGGTCCATTGCTATTATCACCATTTGCCCTTATTTGATATAAATTGTGATTTTTTTTTTACTTTGGCAACAGAAACTGACAATAATTGCATAATTTCATTTGCCAAGTAAGTGACCAGCGGTCAGCTAATGTTTTAATCAAAGTGTAGAAATTCGATAAGACATTTCTTGTGTATTCCAAACATAGGTGACTATGCTGTTAATAACATTGACTCCTGTGTGAATTATGCTGGCAGCAATAAACCAATTAGTACTCGCAGATTACCCTAAAAAATTTACTTAAAACACCATATAAATACTAGCATCTTTTTCGAAACTGTATTCTGAAATAAGCAAAAAATTGCCAACAATCACCTGAAAGTGAAGTTTGCTGCATTGTCCTATCTTTACATAGTTCCTGTAGTTACTGTAACTTTAACAAGGAATAAGTTCTTCTAAATGAGTTGTTTAATTCCTATTTCTGTAATATTTTGTTCCTGATGTTGTCACAACCTGAAAATACAGAAAATGACAATTTTCAATATCTTTATAAACTTTTAGAGCCTAATACTTGTAATTCAGGGCCTGCTCATGATGAGAAGTTGCGGACTGATAGAGGTAACACTTCTGAAGACTCACTAAGAGATGTAAATTTGATCACCAGAGGTTTACATTTCTACCTGATTTTCAGTTTTGTCTTCTTTCCTTATGGTCAGGCAGATTCTAGATACATATCTGGGACAACACATTATACATGAGTGCTCATTATATACGGGTATTTACGGTAGTACATGCTTACATGCAAAACTTTTGTATCAGATTTCTAAATTAGAGAAGCACCAAATTGTACGCAACAGTTTTGAAAACTTCCACAAGAGGTCATCTCATGATGCCAAAAAAGAGTTTGGAAGCAATGGGCCTGGTACTTTCTTACAAACTTTAAAATGGGGTATAATTTTGACAAACAGTTAACCTGCTTACATCCCAAATTTTTGTTATGCAAATGCCAATGCAAACATGGTCATCAACACCAACATGCGACAAAAAAGTCTCTTCTATAATCAAGCTAAAAATGCGGTTTTCAGCAGTATCTTCATTTGTGCTGGAAAAAAAATGTATACAGTCTCTTTCTCAGCATTTATATTAATTGCTTATCAGCACTGACATTTTTTGCTTGTTGCAGCTCAAAAATTCATGTTCACATATTAATTCCTTTTAAATTCATTGATCAAAATCTGTCAAAATCAACTATCAATGTTGAAACATTAAAATCTTTCAAAACTTTATGTACTGGGTAATTCTTTTTTAGCATTAAGGCATTGGTGTGTAAAAGTTACAAAGTATAAGGCTGTACATTGGCCTGGTGTCTTTCAGCAATACAAGTTTACCCTTATCATATGCTGGACACCACTGATATGTCGGATCATGATCTGCACTGTTCGCTATTCAGCCAGTATCTTTTTGGTAAGCACCCCTTTTAACAGTTAATGGTACTGTCCAAATTGGAAGATGGACAAGTTCATTATAGAAATTTAGCAGGGTAAGGGTTAAGTACAGTAACAGTCTCTTCCTTCAGCAGTTGAATTACTGATTGAAGTTTTATTTTCAACTGCTATTAATCAACATTCATCAGCAGATATTAGAGTATTTCTGCACTATTACAATATGTTGAAAACTTAACAACAAAGATCTAATGGAATAGACTGACATCTGTTTCCACAGCAAGTGTATAGTCTTTAATTAACTTGTAACATGTCTTATATGATACCTGCTAACACATTTTATCATTTTATGTTGTCTTATTATTTTTCACGACACAAACCTAACACACAAAATAAAATAAATGCTGAAATGCAGAAGAAATCCAAGTTACTATGCTGAAATTCAGGATAAAGTTCAATAATTGATTTATGTTGATATGCAGAATAAAACTCAAATGTCTATGCTGACACACAGATGTCTAGGCAGATATACAAATGGCTATGCTGAAGTACAGATGACAATGCTGATATAACTAGAGCTATCACTAAAGGTGATTAATGTACCCCCCCCCCCCCCACCCCACCCCCCCCCCCCCGCATGCACTGACACAGTACATTGCAATTTGATGCACACAAGATTGCATAATTATGTGGACTGTATGTATATTGACTGTATGTATACAGTATAGTAACATAAAACAAAGTCCCTATGCAGAATATTTATCTAAAAGAATGTAACATGCACCATGCACAACTTGAGTTGGTACTGATCACTTGTGTGAAGTTTCATTAAACTGTGTGCAACTTGGTTCTGAAGATTAGGCGCGCACAAGATTGCAAATGCAGACTGTATGTACAAAGTATCTTAACAAGAAACAAAGTCCCATAACTCTGCAATTTTTGTTGTTGAAAGAACCTAACATGCCCCATGCAAACTACTGTTGTTACTGATCACTTGTGTGAAGTTTCATTAAATTGTGTAAAGCGGATGAGGAGAGATGGTGCCCACAGGATTGTGTCTATGTATATAGTATAGTAACAAAAAACAAAGTCCCATAACTCTGTAATTTTTTTTTCTGTAAGAATCTAACATGCTCCATGCACAACTACTGTTGTTACTGATCACTTGTGTGAAGTTTCATTAAACTGTGTCAAGGGGATGAGGAGAGATGGTGCGCACAAGATTGTGTCTATGTATATAGTATAGTAACAAAAAAAACAAAGTCCCATAACTCTGCATTTTTTTCTGAAAGAACCTAATATGCCCCATGCACAACTACTGTTGTTACTGATCTCTTGTGTGAAGTTTCATTAAATTGTGTCAAGGGGATGAGAAGAGATGGTGCACACAAAATTGTGTCTACAGACAGACAGACAGATGGACGGATGGATAGACGGACAACCTGAAACCAGTATACACCCCCTTACAACTTTGTTGTGGGGGGGGGGGGGTACAAATATATCTATGCTGATATAAAAATGTCTATTGGGGGCAAGAAACTAAATAATTTTTTTTCTATTTTTTTTTTTTTTTTTGGGGGGGGGGGGGGGATGTAGATTGTTGCAGTCTGCACATCGTCTCATCACCACCTGCATATATTCCAAGTTTCAAGTCAATACCTTTAATATTTTTTATGTTATGCTCTGGACATGAAATATGATGGGCAGATTTGACCTTGCTGTGACCTTGACTTTAAACCTAACACCCCAATTCATGCACTCTGCAAATCTTCTTATCACCACCTACCTACATCCCAGGTTTGAAGTCAATACCTTGAATGGTTAATTAGTTATGCTCTGTAAAACTAAATACGAGACAGATTTGACCTTTGAGCTGAATTTGTGACCTTGACCTTAAACCTACAGACCAGGTTCATGTTCTCTGCACATCATGTCATCATTAACTACCTTCGTGCCAAGTTTGAAGTCAATACCTTGAATGGTTAATAAGTTATGCTGCAGACACAAAATATGATGGACAGATTTGAGCTCAATTTGTGACCTTGACCTTTGACCTACAGACCCAGTTAATGTGCTCTGCACATCGTCTCATCACCACCTACCAATATGACAGGTTTTAAGTCAATAACTTTAAAGTTTATAAAGTTATGCTCCAGAAACAAATTACTACGGATGGACAGAAGGACAGAATGCATGCGCCATCACATAATACGTCAGTTTTTCCAAAATGGGCATTTAAAAAGGACAGAAAAAGTCTGGCTAGATAAGAAAATTTAAGAATGTCAGTAACCCCGTTAGAAAACATTGTATATTTGTTTCATGTAAATGCTGAAATTTTAACAAGACTTTAAATTATGAAAATAAAGAGACCCCAATTTACTAAATAATGTAAAATATCACTGTAATTTATCAAAAACATATGTTATAACAATGGCGGAAAGAAACATTCAAAATGCCTTTCACTAAACCTAGGACAATGTTTATCACAAGACAGAAAATGGAGCATAAAAAAATAAGTAAAAAAAAAGAAAATTAGAAACACTGCTGCATATGTAAGATAGGCATTTCATGCAGATTGCTTAAATCATTCCTCCAAATTTCTACAAGAAAACGTCAATAAATATGAATATGAAACCACATTTATGTGGCCCTAGCAAATTAAACAAAGAGTTTTTATACTGCTTGTTACAGCTATAAGTAGTGTATTCTCAGTAAAAGCTAATAAAATGTTGCGATTCTGGCAAGTCTCAAGAAGTATAAATGCATTATACTGTTTGTAATTTAGTCCCATTGTACAGCACTACCAATTTCTTTCTAGAATAAATGCTTGCAAAAATTCTGATGATTTTTATGCATAATTTTCTTGCTCATGTACCATAAGACTATAATATTATGTTAAAGCCATCACACCTATGTCCAATGTCCAACAGTACTGCAAAAGATTCTGACTCGACTTGACTGACAATCTCAGAGGTACGTGTGACTGTGTTGCAAATCTGCTGTTCCCACACTTTTCAAAGTCTACGTAATTTTTTGCTTTCATTTATTAGCAGCTGTAAATAAAACCTGCACGGCCCTTAAGACATGATCCTTTGACCTTAAATGTATGTCATAACCCATTGTATGATTTGGTGTGACTTTTCCATGTTCTGACCAAATTTAGCAAGAACATCCATAAGTGGATCATGAGAAGAAGTTCTTTAAAGGTTTTTGCTTTAAAGCTCCAAGAGTAGACAAGCAGAACCTCCTGAAACACAGTGTGAAAAGTTCATTCAAAGATG
The DNA here is from genome assembly GCF_021730395.1 of Mercenaria mercenaria. Classification (NCBI taxonomy): domain Eukaryota; kingdom Metazoa; phylum Mollusca; class Bivalvia; order Venerida; family Veneridae; genus Mercenaria; species Mercenaria mercenaria. Next base: position 68,706,315 of record NC_069377.1, read on the forward strand.
CTACTGACCAAGCTTGGTGAAGATCCATCAGATGTTGTTAAAAGGTTTTCTACTTAACTCTGGCAGCCCTAAAAAGGGTCAGTAAGAACCATTTTAACAATGCGTAACACCATTTGAACAAAGCGCAATGATGTTACAGACCAAGTCTGGGGAAGATCCATCAAGTAGTTAATAAGAAAATATTTAAAGACTTTTTTCTATCTTCAGTTCAGGCAGCTCCTTAAAAGGGCTAAGTGAGACCATATGAACTTGAGACATGCTACAGACCATGTTTGCTGATAATCCATCAAGCAGTTAAAGAGAAGTTGTTTCAAGGTTTTATCTATTTGTTGCTCTGGCAGCCCACTAAAAGAGGCAAAGCAGAACCATATAGCTCCAGCTGCCCCTAAAAATGGCCCAAACAGTATCATGTAAACAAATCTGGGAGGTTCAAACAAGGATGATCCAGACTAATAAAGTTTATCTGAAGATTCAGTTTAAAGGTTTTTGTTTTATTTTTAGCTCTGATGGCTCCTAGAAGGGGCCACATAGAGTCATCTTGTTTCATATGATTCATAAGGTTTTATTCATCAGATTTAAAAAAGATACCTCCTCCTTTATCATTTTGATCTAGCCAAGAAACACTCCAGATAGTATCTTTCAAACGTCATATTGCTAAAAAATGCAAAAAAAATGGGGACGTCTCTCTTTCAATCACTTACGTAACATCTCCTACTCAAACCTTTTCCCTGCACATTTGGGAGTTACGCTGTGATCACATACAAAGTAAATCTACATATGATTTTTTTATATTTCATAACACCAATGCAATCTGTTATATATATTCAGGGCTCAACCTTAAGGACTGCCCTATTGCCCGGGGCAGGTACAAGTGGAGTGAGGGCAGGCAAAAAAGCATACTCAGTTGCTCGTTGCGCCACTAAAATGTATGAAAGATCCCAAGATACACTTCTCAGAAAATAATGTACTACTGTTTGTTGCTACACTGTGTTGGAATACCTCATTACATCATCATATTACATTCTGGCAACCAAAATTTGGGTTTGGGCAAGAAAAATGCAGCCCCTTCAGCCAAGTACCACATTCATACTGCATTTACATCACCAAGGACATTAGCCAGTGGATGCGAACATGTCCAGTAGTGAGTTCATTAAAGCAAACAGCTTGTATGCATTCAGCATTTATGTTAGCTGTCTCCTAGAGAAGCCTAATTTTAGTACACTGAAAGCCTTTTCCTAAAAGGTTTTATAACTGAAACCTTTCAACATACAAGTGGGAGGTACCCTTCCACAAATATAAGCATGATATATGTATTCTTCTAGTGAAAAGTTGTTTTTTTTATCACAGAGATTCAGCTATTACATATTGATCAAGAGATTTTCTCAAAGACAGTAAAAAACAGCATGACATTTAAAAGTGGCTCAATTCCCTTGTACAAATTACTGTCTTAACAATCAACATTTTCAACCACATGAGAGTTACAAGAGTTATGAGGTCCCACTTTAGCATGTAATCTGTCTATTCCTAAATGCTGCACAAATTTAAAGCCTGTATAACAAAAAATGTTCTGGCTTATCTTCACAATAAATCAAGTACAGAAGACTGTATACATTGCCGATTTTTTTATGAAAATCAAACATAACTGAAAGGATAAATAAACCTATTCCTTTCCAGATTTATGAATAGCTACAGTTATTCCCGGAGTTATATGCAGTACTGTTTTTATTTGGTAGAAAATCAGGAAAAACCACAACTAGTCACTGGCTTTTTTTTTATTCTTTTAGCTGTCCTAGTGGAGGGGAGCTTTTGAAATGGAGGAGTCCTTATCAAGGGGTATACAATATTTCTATACATACCTAATGCTATTTACTTTTACTTGTAATTTACTCAATCTGAGTGACTGATGCTCAAAGTTAAATGGAAGAAACAGAACTCGCACTTTTTTCCAAGTACTGCTTCAGCTTTTTAGACTTCTTTTATGCTTCCCAGTTAAGCAAATCTTCTGAATAAAAATGAAAAAAGTTCAAGCCATATCAAAGATATTATAGCAAACAGCTCAAGTGGCAAATTATTGCACAAGCCCTGTTATAATTAACCTTTTCAAAACAGCAATCAAAACCTGAATTTGGATGATATGAAGGGTAGTAGTATATGTGTGGCATACCAGACTTGTATAATATCACCTTTACAGTTTAAGCTGCCACTTTTGTGCCAAACAAATCATTATTAGTTCAGTTACGCTGCCAAACTCTTAAGTTCCAATGGTGCATACTGCATAAGTTATCGCACATTGCATGTCAAAATCCTGATACCAACACTTTAACTTCTTGAGCAGAAATGAGAGCAAAATGGCAAAAAATTAATCTTCTCAAACAAATCATGTTGTTACTCTTCTTTTTCTAACAAGGATCTATGTCAAGGGTTATTTGAAAAATTTGCTCAAGCATTTAAGGAAACAAAATTCAGCAGTTTTACATCCAACCTCAATTTCTGTCCTCTGTCACACATCCCAGCATCTGCATGACTTTAGAAGCTCTGAGCATCCTTTTAAAGGATGTTTATTCTGCAAAAGTATTTTGCACCATGTTGTTCGAAACTTTTAAGAGGCGGTTAAGCTAACAGTCAGTTAACTTTTAGAACTATATAATTATGTCAGCATTTTAGAAGACTTTGAAAAACAAATGTACGAGGTAAGGACTATGAACAATAAAAAGCCCTCACAGTAAAATCAAACAAGAGCTGTCACTATTGGAGACAAACGTTCCCAAGAATGCTACAGCGCAAAAAAAACACACACATCATTTCGTGACCTTGATCTTGACCCCAAGAGACTCGGGTCATAAACGTGACACACCTCAATATGGTTAACATTTGTGTCAAATTATTTTCAAATCCCTAGATAAATGGCAGCATTATGGACCTGACAAGAAACACCTTTGACTTCTAAGTGTGATCTTGACTTTGGAGCTAAGGATCTATGTCTTGCGCATGACATATTACCTCTATATAGGGAACACTTATGCCAAGTAAATTTAAAATCCTTTCATCAATGGCAGAGTTATGGACCTGACAAGAAATATACCGTGTTTACCTTTAACCTCTGTGTGACCTTGACTTTAGAGCTAGGGGTCTGGATCTTGCGCATGACAAGTCGTCAAAATCCCTTCATCAATGGCAGAGTTATGGACCGGAAACGAAACAGACCCTGTTAACCTTTGACTTCTAAGTGTGACTTTGACCTTTGAGCTAGGGGTTTGGGTTTTGCGTATGACATGTAGTCTCATTATTTCAAAATCCCTTCGGGAAAGCAGAGTTATAGACCGGACACGAAACAGGCCCTGTTAACCTTTAACCTCTAAGTGTGACCTTGACCTTGGAGCTAGTGGTCTGGGTTTTGCGCATGACACGTCGTCTCATAATGGTGAACATTTATGCAAAGTTATTTCAAAATCCCTTTATGGATGGCAGAGTTACAGCTCGGGCAAAAATTTACACGGACGGACACACGCACAGACACACACACACTGACGGACAGTGCGATTTTAATATGCCCACCTACGGGGGCATAAAAATCATACTAGTCTTTCCTATCAAAGACAAATATTTTGAATCAAAATTTAAGCGGCACTTTGTTTAACAGCCGATTAAAGTTTCAAATAACTGAGCCCAGTTCTTAAAAAATTCCCACTGAATACTAAAGGAATGCATGCCTGATACTTCTTTAACCCTTAGCCTGCTGCAGGCGAATTTAACAGCCTTTGCAAACAGCTTGGAACCAGATCAGACGCCGATTAAATCGGCGTCTGATCAGGTTCCAAGCTGTTTGCTACTCTGACAATATTTCTTCCAATTTTGGAGCAAATTGAATGAACTTTACAATTTTAGCAGATGACATTTCCAGCAGACGACAATTTATCTAGCATGCTAAGGGTTAAATAATGCTTTGGTAGAGGTGCAATCAGCCCACTTAGCTCAGTAGGGAGAGTGTTGGTCTACGGATCACGGGGTCGCGAGTTTGATCCTCAGGCGGGGTGTATGTTCTCCGTGACGATTTGATGAAAGACATTGTGTCTGAAATCATTCATCCTCCACCTCTGATTATTCATGTGGGGAAGTTGGCAGTTACTTTCGGAGAACAGGTTAGTACTGGTATAGAATCCAGGAACACTGGTTAGGTTAACTGCCTGCCATTACATGACTGAAATACTGCTGAAAAACGACGTTAAACACCCCCCCCCCCCCCCCCCCCCACCCCCAAAAAAAACAAGAGCACCGCCTTGCGGGTGCTGACGCTCATCTGATTTTTTTTGTATAATAGAAATATTGTCCTACCCATGATTTTCTAAGTCTAAAAAGGGCCATCATTCTTGCAAAAAGCAGGATGGAGTTATGTTTCTTGATTTATAGTGTCAGCTTAAGATGGTGAAAAACTGTTGCAAGTTTTAAAGTAATAGCTTTGATAGTTTATGAGAAAAGTTGACTTAAACATAATACTCAACCAAGAAAATGATTTTCTAAGTCCAAAAGGGGCAATAATTATTGAAAAAAGCAGGATGGAGTTATGTTGCTTGCTATACAGGGTCAGCTTATGATGGTGAACAAGTGTTGCAAGTTTCAAAGCAATAGCTTTGATAGTTTAAGAGACAAGAGCACCGCCTTGCGGGTGCTGACGCTCATCTGATTTTTTTTGTAGTATAGAAATATTGTCCTACCTATGATTTTCTAAGTCTAAAAAGGGCCATCATTCTTGCAAAAAGCAGGTTAGAGTTATGTTTCTTGATGTTCAGTGTCCACTTATGATGGTGAAAAACTGTTGCAAGTTTTAAAGCAATAGCTTTGATAGTTTATGAGAAAAGTTGACTTAAACATAATACTCAACCAAGAAAATTATTTTCTAAGTCCAAAAAGGGCAATAATTATTGCAAAAAGCAGGATGGAGTTATGTTGCTTGCTGTACAGGGTCAGCTTATGATGGTCAACAAGTGTTGCAAGTTTCAAAGCAATAGCTTTGATAGTTTAAGAGAAAAAGTTGACCTAAACATAAAACTTAACCAAGAAATCTGATATTTTCTAAGTCCAAAAGGGGCCATAAATCTTGCAAAAAGCAGGATGGAGTTATGTTTCTTGCTGTACAGGGTCAACTTATGATGGTGAACAAGTGTTGTAAGTTTTAAAGCAATAGCTTTGATAGTTTAGGATAAAAGCTGGCCTAAACATAAAACTTAACCAAGAAAACTGATTTTCTAAGTCCAAAAGGGGCAATAAATCTTGCAAAAAGCAAGATGGAGTTATGTTTCTTGATGTACAGGGTCTGCTTATGATGGTGAACAAGTATTCCAAGTTTCAAAGCAATAGCTTTGATAGTTTAGGAGAAAAGTTGACCTAAACATAAAACTTAACCAAGAAATCTGATATTTTCTAAGTACAAAAGGGGCCATAAATCTTGCAAAAAGCAAGATGGAGTTATGTTTCTTGCTATACAGGGTCAGCTTATGATGGTGAACAAGTATTCCAAGTTTCAAAGCAATAGCTTTGATAGTTTAGGAGAAAAACTGACCTAAACATAAAACTTAACCAGGCAACGCCGACGCCGACGCCGACAACCGCTCAAGTGATGACAATAACTCATCATTTTTTTTCAAAAAATCAGATGAGCTAAAAAAATTGACCTAAACATAAAACTTAACCAAGAAATCTGGTATTTTCTAAGTCCAAAAGGGGCAATAATTCTTGCAAAAAGCAGGATGGAGTTATGTTTCTTGATTTATAGTGTCAGCTTATGATGGTGAAAAACTGTTGCAAGTTTTAAAGCAATAGCTTTGATAGTTTAGGAGAAAAGCTGACCTAAACATAAAACTTAACCAAGAAAACTGATTTTCTAAGTCCAAAAGGGGCAATAATCATTGCAAAAAGCAGAATGGAGTTATGTTTCTTGATGTACAGGGTCTGCTTATGATGGTGAACAAGTATTCCAAGTTTCAAAGCAATAGCTTTGATAGTTTAGGAGAAAAGTTGACCTAAACATAAAACTTAACCAAGAAATCTGATATTTTCTAAGTACAAAAGGGGCCATAAATCTTGCAAAAAGCAAGATGGAGTTATGTTTCTTGCTATACAGGGTCAGCTTATGATGGTGAACAAGTATTCAAAGTTTCAAAGCAATAGCTTTAATAGTTTAGGAGAAAAGCTGACCTAAACATAAAACTTAACTCGGCATATCGGCGCTGACAACCGCTCAAGTGATGACAATAACTCATCATTTTTTTTTTTCAAAAAATCAGATGAGCTAAAAAGGCCATAATTCAACCAAAATACTTTACAGACTTATGTACTCTTGCCTACGTTATAATAAATATGTGATAAAAACTTCAAAGCCATACGTCAAACAGTTTACACAAAATATGAACTTGTATACAAAAAACTTAACCAAGATTTGTAAGTTAAAAGGGGCCATAACTCAAACAAAATCCTGAAACTGGACATGGTGATGATACACAAATGTTGAAAGTTTCAAAACTGTATGTCAAAAGGTTTTGTTTGTCGGATAGTCAAGCTAAAAAGGGGCATAATTTTGACAAAATAAAAGTATGTGTTATGTTACTTGTCATGAGATGTCAACTCTTGATGCCTAATAAAAAAGTATAGTCAGAAAGCATTAGGTTTAGTGTTTTAGAGACCTGCTTACATGCACAACTTCTATGATGTGGATGATGGCAAAAAGGTGACAACAATAGCTCTACTAAAATTTTGAACAGTCAACTTCATCCTTACTGGAGACACTTTATATTATACCAGATTTATATAGCGCCCTTTTCATGCTAAACACATTCAAAGGCGCTTTAAACAGCACAAAGATCAGCACTACTGATATGGACTACTGTGCTAAAAATACAAATTCTTTAAATTTTACTTCCTCTAAAGTAAGCCTATTTTGAGGTTATAGTCAAGATTTTAGTTCAGTTGAACAGGATACATGTCAGAAAATCTAACAAGACTCATCAGCTCAACATTAAGAAGCACAACTACTCCACCAGGATCAGAGACTGAACTGATGTGATGATCAGGGTTTGGATTCTGTTCCAGTATGATTCAACCCCTTGCAGTTGAGTGACAACTCCAAAAAGACAAAGAATCATAGCTTTCACACTTGTATCTACCAGCAATGACATTCTGTTTGCTACTGAAGCAAGAGAATTACATGTGCACTTAGACCTACAAATAAGAAGAAATGAACTGGTTTTCATGAATGTTCCATGCAATTTGGAAAAACACCTCAAACTCGAGAAAGCAAAAGTACAACAAGAGCCCAGTTACATTAATCACCTTACTTTTCGTTTTAACAGGGTCAAAATGCAACAAAAGTGGGGAGAGTGTGTATACAAGTGCCTTTAACAACATTTCTTTTACTTAAAAAATATCAGCCTCCCACACAGTGGCATTCTATTGCAGCTCTTCTGTTCACAAACAAAGGACACAGAAGACAGCAGAGAAAAATCGAAAAACTTTCAATCATCATGATCAATTGTCACATGATAATCTGGGCCACTCATGGTAATCAATGACAGCACTTTAGACTGTATCCAAACTATTTACAATGAACCCAACTCTAAGATCATCGTCTCTAAACAAACATTCAATATTGTGAAGAAAACACTCTCAGCTGAATATCATGAAACCATTATCTACCGCAATAAAACACATGTACTCGTTGACTTACTTTAAACACACTCCTCTAATTCCGCCAGTTATTCCTCAACTTTCACACTTTGACGAGCAGTAGATAAACGCAAGTGGATCAGAACTTTTTAAAATCCATATTATTATAAGAGTTAGATAAAGTTATATACATGCTGCATGTATTTATATATCTAGCTATCATCTACACTGATATTACTACCGCACACACTGATAACTTGAAATTTTAATTCGCCACAGAACTAATCAATTTTTCACCCGAGTGAGGTAACAGTTACTCCAGTATATCTCTATAAGAATAAGAATTATAACAAATGACTATCACTGCACTAACAAAATTTATTTAAGCTTTAAATCTCATCATTTGACTTTACTGTCACTGTTTGGACAAAGATTAAGAGTTAATAGTGTATTTTCCAAACAATACCACTGAAATCTGATAGTATATCACCCTCTGCATTAATCACTCTCAATCCTTAACTTAATTTTTAAAATTTTTCCTTGTTTTTTTGTTTTCCCCACAAAGCACCCCCAAATTCCTCTGTCCCACAAAAACGCTATCTGGCAGACAGTAGTAATATTTTGCTATAAATAAACTTGCTCCATAAATTTGAGGCTCCGCGTGGGGTGCTCATCAAGTGTATAGATAAACGGCAACAACTTTAAAAGCCTTGGCCATAAAAACACAATTGACATAAAGTCATTCGGTAGGACAGATTCATAGTGTTTAGTGGGTGAAAAATTAACCGCAGAGGATACTGTATGAATGAATAAGCCAGTTTTTACTAGTAAACTTGAAATGCACCGTATAATGACCTAAACTTATACACTTTAACAAAATCAGTAGATATAGTTCAATGGATATGCTATTGTTGATCTCCGCTTAACAAACACAAGTCTAGCTATAAGATGATTTGTTGAGCTGATAAATTGTAAAGCGATAAAGTGATATTTACTTTGTGTTTCGCTTATCCACAAACAAAACCAGTAAGACAGATATTGTTGAAAAATCAATTATGCATAGGTATAATAAATGATATTAGATTTGCCTCGCCTCGGGCTGCAGTTAAGTAGCAAGTTATCTGCACTAACTTTGTTAAACTGACATAACAAATTGTTTGTAAAGTAAAAACTTGATGACGCTAATTTTGATACTAATTGACCCAGAAAAGCACCTCCCATGATGTTTAATAAATATCATAAGTGAATTATTTCTGCATCAGTTTTCTCCCTTTCTTGTGTTCATCAAACAGTTCTGACCTCATTTAAAGCACATTTTAAAGACTGCCATTTTTTTCTAAGTTGATCCAGGATATTTTACATATTTAATAATGCCAACAGAGGTGAACAGGGAAAATGCAATCTAACGCTTCGAACCCCCAAAAATGAAACTGATATGTTTTTCAAGTGCTACAAAGTTACATTTTACTTAACCCTTACACCCTAAATTTCTATAATGAACTTGTCCATCTTTCAATTTCGACAACACCATTAACTTTTAAAAGGGGCGCTTACCAAAAATATACTGACTGAATGGCGAACAGTGCAGATCATGGTCAGACTGCATGGATATGCAGGCTGATCATGATCTACACTGGTTGCAAAGGCAGAATCAATTGTGTCTCTCATGATAAGGGTTAAACAACAAATGTAAATTTTCAGCAACAAATTCTGTCATGTTATTTCATCCCTTTTAAAACTGTAAACTGACAAACATTTTAAATGCATACATTAGTTTAACAGTATGTTAAGTTTCAACAAACTTAAAAAAAAAATCTAACAAAATAACTCATCACTCATTGCTGTTACAGAAACTCGAACAAGTCAGGTCAGTGAACTACACAGTCAAATTTGTTCACCATGTCAGCAAAAGGTAAGGCAACAATCTAATGAACATACACAAAGGGCACATCAAAAACAGCAAAAAAAGCTTGTTTATTTGTTGTTTTCCAAATGGTCTCGTCTTTGAGAGTCTGAAAACCATGCGACAGTCTCTCCCTAAAAAATATACTGTATTCCGACCAAAGATGGTGGGGACACATGTCCCCTTGGTATGAAAAATGTGGGGACATTTTAAAAATCTTGGGGACAACAACTTTTGATCATATGTCATTGAAATAAATCATAACATTTCTTAACTTAAGTCTTTATTGTAGTCCAACCATTGGTACTCTTTAACCTTTAGCCTGCAGGCGGCAATTGATTCTGTCCTTGCGCCCAGTGCAAACCAAGATCAGCCTGCACATCCATGCAGGCTGATCATGGTCTGCACTGTTCGCAATTCAGTCAGTAAATTTTCAGTGAACACCCTTTTGAATAATAAATGGTATTGCCCAAATTAAATGATGAACCAGTCCATTGTAGAAATTTAGCAGGCTAAGGGTTAAATCAACTGTCCTGAAATTTGGAGTCACTTTTCTTTTTGGCTTCATTTGAATTTTCTGCACTCTTTGTGGTTTGATTTTGTGACGCATTTTCAGTTTTGCAAAACTGAAAATATTTGACCATATAGATTTCCTTGTTCCTTATTAAAGCTGAAAACGATCTGTTAATATAGTTTTCCAATTAAAACATTTCTTACCTCTATCTGTTTCATATTTAAAGAAAACACAGATAATAAAATGTCCTTACTTGGTTAAGAGGATAAATATAATTACAGATCTATACATGTGTATTAAATCAATTTGCCTCAATGTTTCTCACTTAACTTTATCAATAACAAACAATGAAACTGATTCTATCTGTTAAAGTCATTAAAAAGATATTGTGATAAAGCCCTGTGACAGCTGATGTAAATCTATTAAATCATGTACCATAACTCATCTAATCATACATGTATATCATAGCTCATCTGATCATGTACCTCCATAGCTCAACTTATCATACCATAACATTTCATAATATTAAGTACCATTCATATACCATAGCTGGTCTTATCATAATTACCATAATAGCTCATCCAATCATGTACCGCATACAACTGACCTAATCATTACCATAGCTCACATAATCATGTATCACCATAGCCCAAGTAATAATGTACCACCATAGCTCACATAATCATGTATCAACATAGTCCAAGAAATAATGTACCACCATAGCTCGCATAATCATGTACCATCACAGCTCAAGTAATAATGTACCACCATAGCTCACCTAATCATGTACCATAGCTTATCTAATCATATAATCATGTATCATTATATCTCATATAATCATGCACCATAGCTCATCAAATCATGTACCACATAAAGCTTATCTAATCATGTACCATAGCTCATATAATCATGTACCAACATATTGCAAGTAATCATGTTGATGTTTGGGGTAATTTAAAATTTCAATCGAAATTTTATCTGTTCATTTTGATTAAATTCATGGCTTGGCACAACCACAGAAATTAGTCTCCAACAAATATTACTGATCTTTTGTTAAAATTGGGACCTATCCATTTAATATTCAAAATCATATCCTTTACAGTTCTCTCTTGTTGACAGCGCTAAACAAGCAGAGAAGCCAGTGCCCTTTCTAGTGTAAGTACAAGTTGCTAATGAACATGGTATATAATTCCGTATAAATCTGTCATACAACGTAATGATTATGATGAATACATTGTTAACAAGACAACACTTAATATTACATTACAAAACAGTAGGTCAGTTTACCTGACTTGATTCAAACATCTTCCATTAATAACTGTTCTTCATGCTACAATTCGTACAACATTATTCTACTGCAAAGTAATCTTAAAGGTCAATCACAATAAAGACAAATACTAGGACAACTAATTTTTCTGTTAAATAAAATCTCACATACTAGCCTGGTTAAGTATGAAACATTCTATTTCACAGGTCAGAACTTAAACAAGAGGGTCATGATGGTTCTGGATTACTCACATGAGTTACACAGACTGCTTTAATAATTTTAAACAAACAATAAACATTCTGATCAAGTATAATGAAGATTAGGTAGAAAATGTGACCTTTTCAGCATTAACTGGGCCTTTCTATGATTTGACCCAGATAATCCAGTTTCAAAATAGACCTAGATTTCACAGACAAATGTTCTGACAAAGTTTTATTAAGATCAAGTAAAAAATGAGGCCTTTACAGTATTAGTAAGTTTTTTCTGTGATTTAACTTAGTGACCCAGTTTTGTTCTTTGTCCCAGTTTTAAATTTCATAGAAATGAACAATTTTGACACAGAATTATGACCAGCAAGTAGAAAATGTGGCCTCTAGAGTGTAAACAATGTTTTTCTATTATCCGACCCAGTGACCTTATTTCAAATATAAATGATAACTCAGTTTTGAACCTGACTTAAATTTCATAGACTAAGAGGCAAACAATCTGACAAAGTTTTATGACCAGCAAGTAGAAAATGTGGCCTCTATAGAGTGTGAAGCTGGTTTTCAATGATTTGACCAAGTGCCCTAGTTAAAGACCTCAGTTTGTCCAGTTTTGAACTTCACCTATATTTCATGAACACAACTTAATAATTCTGACAATTTTTTATGTGGCCTCTAACCTGTATACAAGGTTTTCCAGTTAATTGACCTACACACCAGATGACCCAGTAAGGTACTTTTCTATAATTCTATTGTGGGTAACATTCTGACTAAAAAGTTTCATTAAGATTTGGCCAAAATTGTGACTGCTAGTGTTAACAGTTAAACTGTTGACAATGGACGACAACAGACTGGGTGATCACAACACCCCACATTGAGCATTTGTACTCAAGTGACCTAAAAAGAATTTAAACAAACTGAAGGTTCTAACTTTGGTTCTGTCCATTATTTTTCATGTGTTACATATACATCATTGCCTTGGTCTAACTAGCGGTCGCAATGGCTCATTTCTGCATATTACAATCGCATCCCTTGCCCACTTTTAATCTTTAAACAAAACTTAACTGCACAGAAATATTCCATGCAGTTTTTGGCTTACTAGTTTAGTTTGTTTTTAAAATGCAAATAAATGCCAGGTCTAATGAGAGACGAGGGATGGGGTAAGGGTGTGTTGGAGGGATCCTAAGTCTTGTGAATAGTCTCCAGATGCTGTCCTGTCATTGGCCAAATTCAAGTCTGAGTTTAGAATTAACCAATCAATGCTGGAGATCTCAAACCTGTCTTAAAACTAGGTTTGTCACCTCAGGCCCTTTTCTAAAAGCTCAAACAAACACACTAGGAACCAAATTTAGAACTGAATCTTAGAAAGTTTTAAGTAATGTTCAATTTTATTTTCTTAAATAGGTAGGTTCATAAATTTTTTAAATGCATATTAAAACTCCATTACACTGATACCAGAATTATTTATAGGCTTTATAAAATGAAATCATCTCAGTGCAATTGTTACTTGCAAGCTTTTGTTGTCTATGAGAAGATATACAGGTGTAAAATATAGCCCATGAATACAATTCAGTAAATCAAGAAACTGTACTTAGCACTGTCAGTCTTTGTGCGCCTTGGGCAACATTTCAACACAACTTATATCTGTTCAAATGATGCTAGAAATATCGTGGAGCTAGACAAACTGTAATCATAACGAGAAAATGCATTTTTGTTTCCCTTCTGACATTTTCCTTGAAACTAAATGTTTTTGTGTTACGCAGCCAAGAATTTCATATGAAACGGTTGAACATTTATAAATGAATCTTTGAAGGAAAGTAAAACAACACAAGAATTATTTTTCTTTCCTGTTACAAAGATGTTTTAAAGGAGGAAATTTATTTTGCTGAAAAATGTCAGAGGGAAAGGATGTGCAAATTAAACTGAATGTTAATAAATATACTCTAAGCTCTGCAAATGAGTAACTTTTTTATAACAATTTTTAAGCAAACTGATTGTTCCACTTGGCATCTTTTTAGTGTATTTTTTTTTTAGATTTCATATTAAAATTGTTTCTTAAAGCAAGATATCTTGCAACTTGGAACAATTACAAATTTTATGCAAAAACCCTACTGTAGATCAGATCATAACAAACTTAAAATGGTTTTATGTTTCCACAATATTTTGTTGACAGTAAAAAACAACTGAAAACTATCAACAAGAGGGCCAAAGTGGTCCTATATAACTCACCTGCCAAGTATATAACAAAAGATTTTGATGAAAAGACTAACATTTTGATCAGATCTCACTTCGATCAGGCAGTAAACATGACCTAAACATTTTTTGACCCCTAGATGACCAGATGATTTTGAAGCTGACCTATTATTCCATTCTGATCAGGTTACATGTATATCAGGTAGAAAGTATGACATCTAGGGTGTTAAAGCAGCACTTCAAGCAAGTCTCTGTATTATATACAGGGTTCTGTCGAGGCCGCAATATCACGGGAATCTCGCGTAAAAGTTATGAATGTCACACTAAAATTTGTCCAGAAGCGTCAGTTGTTAAATTACGAAAGTTTTTGGAATGAATGTGCGTATGGGACAACCGGAACCGAGTACGAATCCTCCGTAACCGAATAGAAGAGTTTCCCGCAAAAACGTCATTTTGATCAACAATGAACGATTTTAAGCTATATTTCTGTATCTCACACTATCTGCAGACAAGAAAAACATTCAGTCTAAGGATTAACGGCCTAGTACTTCATGTCGCTTCATAAAAAGCCCTATAGACCACACAAACCCAATGCTGTTAACCATTCTCCACACACTGTCTTGGCAGTTGAAAGTGTAGCCCAACTGTGTGCAAATGGCTCTTTTGATATATAGAGATATATCGTCCTCCGCGCTGATTTCCACCACAGTTTTGATCCTAACTACTTGAGACGTAAAGGCAGACATACGGTAAATGTCAGTCTGTGTAATCGGTCTGCCTTGCAGTCAAAAAACTGAGACTAGTGAAAGTGTGTCCGCTGCCTGCTTAAAATCTGCCCACCATTCCACAATAACTGTCTCCAAAACTGAAAATGCGTCACAAAATCGAACTGCAAAAGGTGCAGACAATTAGGACGAAGCCAAAAAGGAAAGTGACTCCAAATTTCAGGCAAGTTGATTTAAAGAGTATCAATGGTTGATAAAGCATCCCGATGCCTTATACACATGGTTTACTGTTTTGTTTGATGGCCCAGGGTAGTATCTTTTATTTGTTGGGTGAGAAGGTGGCCTACACAAGGATTTAACGTAGGCAGAAATTCGACTTTTTATCACTCCTGGATCCACTACACTATCACACACAAGCTGTTTTATTTCATCGGCTACTCCTGGATCAGTAGTTTCAGGCACAACCTGTCCAGGTCCAACAGGATGGCAAGAATGTTCCCGAATGTCTGGCAAATGTAATGATGCATCTATGTTGCCTTTCATCAGGTGATGATGTATCTGTCATCTTACATAAAGGAAAATTTATACTCTCTCATTATCAGTTTAGCTGTACAGTTCAGTTTCTTTGATTCGGCCAAAAGAAACTTCTTGCCTTTTGTACATTCTGTATGATCATTGGTCACCTGTACGTGCTATCATTCATTTCTCTTTTGCTTTTTTTCTTTCTATCCTTCCGAAATTGACAGTCATATAAATTACTGTCAAAGACAATAAATGGCACACCTGAATATTCAATTCTACCAGCTTTAATGAAGTGATGGTCTTCCAAATATATCTTACTTGCGGAATTAATATCTGTCATTAACAGATTCTCACCAATCTAATGAACACGTCTTATCTGTACGAAAGCTGAATTGAAGGTGACGTCACGCTTGTGTAAGGCACGGATACAATAGTTGGACTAAAATGAAGACTTCAACTTTAGTAATGTTACAGTCTTATTTCAATAACATATGGTCAAAAGTTGTTGTCCCCAAGATTTTGAAGATGTCCCCACTTTTTTCATACCAAGGGGACATGTGTCCCCATCATTTTTGATCCTCTGCAGAACCCTGTATATATATAATTGACTGCTACTTTATGGAAATTTGAAACAATGAAGAGTTGCTTTAACACATTTTTCTATTGTTTGACTTAAGGAACGAGTTTTTGATCTTGGAAGACAGAGTACAAGTTGATTATTTGTTTGTTTTGGGTTTAACCCTGTTTTTCAACAGTATTTCAGTTATGTAACGGCAGGCAGTTAATCTGACCAGTGTTCCTGGATTCTGTACCAGTACAAACCTGTTCTCCGCAAGTAACTGCCAACTTCCCCATATGAATCAAGAGGTGGAATGACATAAATCAGAGGTTGACAGTGCTATTTATCAAGTCATCACGGAGAACATACGCCCTGCCAGGGGATCAAACTCATGACCCCGCGATCCCTAGATCTACGCTCTCTCTATTAAACTAAACGGGCGGGTGAGTCTGAGCTGATAAAGACAAACTTTTTCACAAGGTTTCAAACAACTCTAAAGTATGACAAGAGCACCGCCTTGCGGGTGCTGACGCTCATCTGATTTTTTTGTGGGATAAAAATATTGTCCTACCCATGATTTTCTAAGTCTAAAAAGGGCCATCATTCTTGCAAAAAGCAGGACGGAGTTATGTTTCTTGATGTTTAGTGTCCACTTATGATGGTGAAAAACTGTTGCAAGTTTTAAAGCAATAGCTTTGATAGTTTATGAGAAAAGTTGACTTAAACATAATACTCAACCAAGAAATTGATTTTCTAAGTCCAAAAGGGGCAATAATTATTGCAAAAAGCAGGATGGAGTTATGCTGCTTGCTGTACAGGGTCAGCTTATGATGGTCAACAAGTGTTGCAAGTTTCAAAGCAATAGCTTTGATAGTTTAAGAGAAAAAGCTGACCTAAACATAAAACTTAACCAAGAAAACTGATTTTCTAAGTCCAAAAGGGGCAATAAATCTTGCAAAAAGCAAGATGGAGTTATGTTTCTTGATGTACAGGGTCTGCTTATGATGGTGAACAAGTATTCCAAGTTTCAAAGCAATAGCTTTGATAGTTTAGGAGAAAAGTTGACCTAAACATAAAACTTAACCAAGAAATCTGATATTTTCTAAGTACAAAAGGGGCCATAAATCTTGCAAAAAGCAAGATGGAGTTATGTTTCTTGCTATACAGGGTCAGCTTATGATGGTGAACAAGTATTCCAAGTTTCAAAGCAATAGCTTTGATAGTTTAGGAGAAAAGCTGACCTAAACATAAAACTTAATAACCAGGCAATGCCGACGCCGACAACCGCTCAAGTGATGACAATAACTCATCATTTTTTTCAAAAAATCAGATGAGCTAAAAAAACGGTTTTCTATAATTTAACCTAGTGACCTAGTTTTTGACCCAAGATAACCCAATTTCCAACTTGATCTAGATTTGGTACGGCTTCTGAATTCATTACAAGAGGGCCATGATGGCCCTATATCGCTCACCTGTTATCATTGCACTTAAGTACAAGTCTTCAAGGTCAAAAGATCATAATAGAAATCAATCAAAAGAATTATGAGAAAATATAGTTGAAATTTTCTTTAAGTAACTTTAAAAACAAGATTTGAAAGCTTTTTGTAGAGGTCCACTAGGCAATGCTACATGTCAAATATCTAAGCTCTTCTGGTTTATTTTTCGAAAATTTTGAAGATTTTTCTATGTACAATCAAGTAACCCCATGGGGCAGGGTCAATTTGACCCCAGGGGTCATGATTTGAATAAACTTTGTAAAAGTCTAATAGGCAATGCTACATGTCAAATATCTAAGATCTAGGCCTTCTGGTTTATTTTTAGAATTTTTTTTAAAGATTTTCCTATGTGAAATCAAGTGACCCCTAGGGCAGAGTCAATTTTTACCACGGGGGACAAGGTTTGAACAAATTTTGTAGAGGTCCACTAGGCAATGCTACATGTCAAATATCTAGTCTCTAGGCCTTCTAGTTTATTTTTAGAAAATTTTTGAAGATTTTCCTATATAAAATCAAGTGACCCCTGGGGCCGGGTCAATTTTGACCCAGGGGATCATGATATGAATAAATTTTGTAGAGGTCCACTAGGTAATGCTACATGTGAAATATCTAAGCTCTAGGCCTTCTGGTTTATTTTTAGAAAACTTTTGAAGATTTTCCTATGTAAAGTCAAATGACCCCTAGAGCGGGGTCAATTTTGACCCCCGGGTCATAATTTGAACAACTTTAGTAGAGGTCCACTAGGCAATGCTACATGTCAAATATCTAAGCTCTAGGGCTTCTGGTTTTTGAGAAGAAGATTTTTTAAATATTTTCCTATGTAAAATCAAGTGACCCCTGGGGCGGGGTCAAATTTGACCCCGGGGGCCATGATTTGAACAAATTTTGTTGAGGTCCACTAGGCAATGCTACATGTGAAATATCTAAGCTCTAGGCCTTCTGGTTTATTTTTAGAAATTTTTTAAATATTTTCCTATGTAAAATCAAGTGACCCCTGGGGCGGGGTCAATTTTGACCCCGGGGTCATGATTTGAACAACTTTAGTAGAGGTCCACTAGGCAATGCTACATGTCAAATATCTAAGCTCTAAGGCTTCTGGTTTTTGAGAAGAAGATTTTTTAAGATTTTCTTATGTAAAATCAAGTGACCCCTGGGGCGGGGTCAATTTTGACCCCGGGGTCATGATTTGAACAAATTGGTAGAGGTCCACTAGGCAATGCTTCACACCAAATATCTAAGCTCTAGGGCTTCTGGTTTTTGAGAAGAAGATTTTTAAAGTTTTTCCTTTCGGTTGCCATGGCAACCAGTGTTCTGCATGGAATTCAATTCTTTGAACAATTTTGAAAGGGGGCCATCCAAGGAACATCCCTGTGAAGTTTCATCAAAATTGGCCTGTTGGTTTAGGAGGAGATGTTGTTTAAAGGAAAGTGTGGACAGACGACGGACGGACGTACAACGGACGGACGGACAGACGCCGGACGGTGAGCGATCACAATACCTCACCCTGAGCTAAAAAACACTAACAACTTTCCCACATGAATCAAAAGATTAGACTAATAATCCTTTTTTTTTTTTTGGTTGATTTTACATTACATCAACGATAATTATAGGTCACACAGCACCTTTCCAGCTTTTGATGGTGTAGGAAGATCCCAGCTGTCTAACCAAAATTTATGGCTCCCATGTTTACAGAATTTTGCAAACGATTACAAGACCTTTCAAACACAAAACAAGTAATTTTTGGTATTATTTTTGAAAGTTCCGTTTGTTTTAATGTTTTCGGGCTAAATTTGGCACTGTGTAATGTGATACCATTGCAAAATGGAACAATTCATTTCAATGGAATCAAATGTACTACTTATTATGTAGTACTCTCTTCTGCCTTCTAACAAAGTATAGTTGTGTCCCGAGTATAGTTCTATCCCCGATAACAATATTTATCATCAAACAAGTCAAAATGACAACTTACTGTTAACCAAAAAAGAGACATGTATTATAGTAACAGGCAGAAAACACTTGTTTCGTTCATTTTATGATCAGAGAAAGATTGGGCGAGTGTTTCATTTAATCGGGTAGAAATTTTGTAAACGATTACCAGTAAAAAACATCATAGACTTGTTTAAACATGTAAACATGGCAGCCTTATTTTCACCACAGGCATGCACCTGGGTAGAACCAGTGGCTTTCTTTATGCCAGCTGAAATAATCTCATAATATCACTGGAAAATATATGGAAGATGAACATTTGGAGCTCTTTCATCTACGTTCAGCATGCAGACTGGAGGCACAAAGAACAGACACAGACTATACAGATTTTCAGACACAGTATGAAACTCTTGACATTTCCAGCAGTTAAATTGAAATCCCATTTCCAATAACTGAAACAATTTGAATCCATTTATAGAAGACAATTAACATGTGAAGTCTTATATTGTTCTGTACAGTGTACACTATAGATCTGTAGACTGACAGTAGGACAACATTTTATTCACATATGACTGAGTTCTCTGAAAACACAATATCAGACATTATGATATGCAAAACGGGTAATGCAGGGTTCTCACTAGCTATTTTAAGTTGCAGTCCTGGGACTCTCGAGTTGAAAAACATGCAGTCTTGAACTAGACTGATGTATAGATTTAAGCATTTCATTAAATTTAAAACTTTGGCCTCTAAGGCTCTACTCTACACACACTTGCATCGGCTCTTTTTTCTTTTTACCCCTACAGCAGGGCTCCAGATAAATGCGTAATAGCGTAAATTATGCTTTGAAATAATGCATATACGCATGTTTGATAATTTTTAAGGGTATAAAAACATATACGAAATTACAGAAACGCACGCAAAGACTTTTCACTAGCATTAACAAAATCTGAATCGTCTTAATGCTTTACGAAACAAGAGCACGGTCGGCATTAATTTTCTGACATTGAACAGACACACACATTGAATAGCACTCTATAAACCTAGGTAAAACTGTATTATTAAATACTCGTTTCTTTTCCCCGTTAAGTTACACTGGTACCGGAAACGTCAATATTTTTCCATACACTGACGCCTGAATTTCATATCGGGTGCGTGACGTAATTCAGTGTGTGTTATTGCACTATTTTTGCTATTTAGTTCAGTATTGTCAATCCTATTCAGGCTATTGGACATATATATGATATTAACATAATATTTATACGTGTAGATACGTATGTAATAAAAAGGTTATTATCTTTGCATCATGAAATATGCACTCGTTCTTCAGCAGAAGAACATTGCGCTCCTAAAGTCGCGCAATATTTCCGCTGAAGAACTCGTGCATATTTCCCGATACAAAGCTAATAACCTATAATTATACACTAAATGCATGTATAAATCAAATAGTTGGGAATTGATATTGATGGTATGGTAGTGTATTTTAAAGTGGTGTCGGTATAAAATATCAACTTCTGGTGCGGAGTAAACAATAAAAATGTCTCTTTCTAAGAATGTAAACAAATGCTCTAGTCATTCTTTAAACCAACAAACATAGTTGAAGGTATATTGAATAAATTCTATTTGATTCAATAGTGAGTGTGAAGCCAAAGCAAGCCAAGGGAGAAAAAGAAGCAAAAACCTGAATTCTGAATTGAAACTGAACTGCAAACAAATTCATGGGTGTTACACCAAATAAATATTTTATAAAACTGATTTCTGTTGTTTTTTTTCACATTTACAAATTTTCAAGAGTAAAATTAATCCTAGTCAATTTCAAATTTTACCATTTTACTCCTTCACAAAAATTATGATGGGTAAAGACTCATAGGCCAAAAAAATTATCTGGAGCCCTGCTACAGTAAACAATGCCTGCTGACCCAGCATTGTAACCAAATTTTAAATGAACTCTTTGCAATTTTGGAGAAATAATCATGGTAAGACCACATCTACAGTATCTTAAAATTACTGGAAGATTCATAATTATCACTTTTTCTAAAATGTTCTTTAATTCTGCCAAGTAATTAGTAAGTGAGAAATCAACTGAATACTTCAAACACTTTATAAACTGTCTGTTTACAATCAGAGATTGTCACCTATGCATAGATCATTCACATGCCATCCTGTCTCGTGGTGTAGTGTAAATGGGCAACGCTGATTGGCTATATGCGGCTATCAATGACAAGCAGCCTGGTGACTGCGCCCACTAATATTCCTCTCTGGAACCTTCAAATAAGTAAGTATTTGTAAACAATTAATTATGGAGTTAAAGCATGTGTCCCACTGTAGAAATCTGCATCTACTGACCCCCAAGCTTCATTAAACACACGTATACCGGGACCACTAATGCGTACTGGACGCTGAATTTGGCGTTTCCAATAATCCTGGTTAATGTTTAATGTTAAAAGTTCTATGGAGTGCCATTTTACTATTTATTTATTATTTATTTTACATATTTCATGTTAGAAAAAGCATTTCTACAATTCATTATACCTGATATCCTTAATTAATTCTTTGATACCATTCAAAAATGTATTATGTGATATCTCAAAATACTGTGTATAACTAACCATAATGATATTTAAGGTAATGAGGCATCATTAAACACTTTTTTTAGGGCCAAAATTTGGGCCCATTCCCCTCCAAAAAAAAAGTATATGTGATCCCCCATTTTTGAAAAATCACCCTCAAATAGTGGAACGAACTTTGGGATTTATTTCAACAAAACTTAACCAGAACTGTATTCAGAATGTAAGTTTAGAACAAATAAAGCTTTACAGAAGCATTCCCAACAGTTATTTTGAACCTTCGATGTGAAATATTCTGCAGAAAATTGCTTTTATAAATTTACTGTTTGTCATATTTTTTCATGACCTAACTTTTTATTTTGTAAGAATCTGTGAGATTCAAAACTGACTATTATTACATATTTCATGTCAGAAAAAGCATTTCTACAATTCACAATGAATGCATTAAAAAGACAAGAGCACCGCCTTGCCGGTGCAGGCGCTCATCTGATTTTTTTGTCTCTGTATAATAAAAATATTGTCCTACCCGTGTGTTTTATTATATTTTCTAAGCCCAAAAGGATCCATAATTCTTGCAAAAAGCAGGATGGAGTTATGTTTCTTGCTGTACAGAGTCAGCATTTGATGGTGAACAAGTGTTGCAAGTTTTAAAGCAATAGCTTTGATAGTTTAGGAGAAAAGCTGACCTAAACACAAAACTTAACCAAGAAATCTGATTTTCTAAGTCCAAAAGGGGCCATAATTCTTGCAAAAAGCAATGTAGAGTTACAGTACTTGCTATGCAGAGTCGGCTTTTAATGGCAAATAACTGCTCCAAGTTTTAAAGCAATAGCTTTGACCAGTAAGGAGAAAAATTAACCTAAACGCAAAACTTAACCAAGAAATCTGATATTTTCTATGTCCAAAAGGGGCCATATTTCTTGCAAAAAGCAGGATGGAGTTATGTTTCTTGCTTAACAGAGTCAGCTATTGATGATGAACAAGTGTTGCAAGTTTTAAAGCAATAACTTTGATAGTTTAGGAGAAAAGTTGACCTAAATATAAAACTTAACCAGGCAACACAGACACCAATCAAGTGATGACAATAACTCATCATTTTTTTCTCAAAAAATCAGATGAGCTAAAAATAAACAAGACAAACAATTATGTACATGTATTTTTTGGAACTGGGTAAGTCGTGCACTATATGGCAATGTGTGACCATGATGGTAAGCAAGTGTTCAAAGTTGCAAAGCCATATATCAAACAGTTTAGACAAAAATATGGAATGGTATGCGAAACTTAACTAATTTCTATGTCAAACAAGGAGTGCGTTCAATAAACGCTTGATGCCCCCAGTGGCATCCTTGTCGATACAAAGCAACCTAAGTCCAAAATGAGGTCAAGGTCAAACTGAGGTCAGGTGATGTTTGAAGATTAGGAATGGTCACAGGTTACATCTGTATTAGTATCAATTCATTCTTGTAAGCGATATTAATGCTAGACGAAACGGTCCCATCTGGTTAACCAAGAGATGGCCCATATAACCCAACCTAAGTCCAAAATGAGGTCAAGGTCAAACTGAGGTCAGGTGATGTCTGAAGATGAGAAATGGTTACAGGTTACATCTGTATTAGTATCAATTCATTCTTGTAAGCGGTATTTATGCTAGACGAAACGATCCCATTTGGTTAACCAAGAGATGGCCCATATAACGCAACCTAAGTCCAAAATGAGGTCAAGGTTAAACTGAGGTCAGATGATATCTGAAGATGAGGAATGGTTACATCTGCAATAGTATCAAGTCATTCTAGCAAGGGGTATTGATGCTAGACGAAACAGTCCCATTTGGTTAACCTCGTACGGATGGACGAACGGATGGACAGGACGATCACTATATGCCTCCCGCATCAGTAGATGCCGGGGGCATAAAAAGGGCCATAACTGAGCCAAAGTCCTTGTCCTACTAGTTATGTAGTCTTGCCTCCATATGTAGACTATGATGGTCAACAAGTGGTCAAAGTTTCAAAGCCATATGACAAACAGGTTAGGCAAAATATAGACTGGTATGAAAAATTTAACTGATTTCCAAGTTCCAAAAGGGCCATAATTCAGCCAAAACAGTTGACAGAGTTACCTACTCTTGCCTACAGATGGACATCATGACAATAAACAAGTGTTTGAAGTTTCAAAGCAACATATCAAATAGTTTTGACAAAACGCTGACTTGTACGAAAACTGAACCAATTTCCAAGTCCAAAAAGGGCCATAATTCAGCCAAAATAGTTGACAGAGTTATGTACTCTTGCCTGCAGATGGAGATCATGATGATAAGCAAGTGTTCAAAAATTCAAAGCCACACGTCAAATAACTTTGACAAATCATGTACTTGTACGAAAACTGAACAAATTTCGAAGTCCAAAAGGGCCATAATTCCGCCAAAATACTTGACAGAGTTAAGAACTCTTGCCTACAGGTAGAGACTGTTATAATAAACAAGTGTTCCAAGTTTGAAGTAAATATCTTTGATGGTATACAAGATATTACCATTTCAAAAAAACTTTAACCAACGCCGACACCGACGTGAGTAGTATAGTTCTCCATATTCTTCGAATAGTTGAGCTAACAAGAGCTTCCGTAAGATACGACTTTTCTCAGTGCTCAACTCTAAATTAGAGCTTTGCCAGTAAAAGGGGCTTAACTCAATCAAATATATAATCAGAGTTATGGGGATTGTTTCTACTGGTGTAGACTTTGATAGTAAATAACTAGTTTAAGTTTCAAGTCAAAAGCTTTGATAGTAACAGAGATATTCGACATTATCAAAAACTTTAACCAACAGCAACGCAACGTCAACGCTGGGGCCAGTGCAGTAACTCTACTTTTCTTTGAAAAGTCGAGCTAAAAAATAACAGCAGAGCACAAAGCTCTGGTAAACTACAGGGAGGCTCACTTGACCAAAATTTATAAAACAGACGCTTTCAAAAGGCAAATAATAAAGTCAAAGTTTAAAGGTACATGTAATCTACTGCTTCTTATAATTACATGGAAGTCCTAGTGACAACCAAACAGAATCTAAGAGAGTAATACCCAAACAACAAGGAATCGGTAAAACCGAATGATGCTCCCCGATGCATGCGCTTATCCCAATATGGGGAATAACGTATTAGAAACAAACAAGGAGCTGCATTCAATAAAGACTTGATGCCTCCAGTGGCATCCTTGTCGATAGATTTTGCACCTAAGTCCAAAACGTGTCAAGGTCAAGGTCAAACTGAGGTCAGGTGATGTTTGAAGATGAGGAATGGTCACAGTTTACATCCAGGGTTTTAGCCAGGATTTTCTGAAGGCATGTTGCAGAAGGATATTTTTTGACGAGGAAAGGGGTGGGTGTGGGAGGGGTGTCCCCTCCTTCATGGGGGGTATGGGGGTCACCCCAGAAAATTTTGTGTTACTACAACTCATTTTGGTGCATTCTGGTGCATTTCAGAGTGAAAAACATAGTGGTATTTTCAGTGATTAATAAGCATCATTTACATGTACAACAAGAAAAGATATTAGGTCATAAAAAGCCTATGGAGTTTATTTGCTGAATGACAATTAAAAGTTCATCAATTTTAAGTTGCTAAAAATGTTCATTTACTATTTATTGTACATAAAACAACACAATTTTAGCACTGCACACAGATCTACTTGTATTTTAAAGTTGATGTCTTCTATTCCTGCTGAGTTTATTGCTGAAAACTTATCCATTTTAAGTTTTTGAAAATGTCAACTGTTTGTTGTACATATATGTAAAACAACACAATCTGAGACTGTTATCCAGGGAAACGCTGGTTTCCATTTTGGATCAATGCCCGATTTCCTTTGGCCATTTGGCGTGGCTGGGAGGGATTCTGAAATTGTGACCGGGGCCTCCGTGGCCGAGTGGTTAAGGTCGCTGGCTTCAAATCACTTGCCCCTCATCGATGTGGGTTCGAGCCTCACTCGGGGCATTGAATTCTTCATGTGAGGAAGCCATCCAGCTGGCTTACGGAAGGTCGGTGGTTCTACCAAAGTGTCCGTTCGTGATGAAATAATGCACGGAGGGTATTTCAAACTTTTCTCTACATGTTCTATTTTGAAAGTGACGACAGAAAACATTAATTCTTGCATTGTCTTTTCAATATTCCGCCCGAGAAAACACATTTCATGTGAAAAACATTACTATTACGGTGATAATTGTTCAAAAGCATTTTACCGTGTTGCACAATTTTTGACTTAATTCCTTACATTGTCTTTCCTTGATTGCGAAAAACATTCGAACGATAATTGTTGAATCATCTGTCATTATATCTAATGACATGTATAATCTTAAAACTTGCGAAAACAGTCACTTTCATGTACACATCACAAGATACCGCCTGTCAAAGGATTTAAAGGCGGAGCTACGATGAAATTTACGTCACACATTCCACATATAGGAAGCTGTCATTGGTTTATTGGTTATCTTAACTGGCATCGCTTTACCTAAACTATCGGGTAAGCACGTGGAAGCTTTTCGAATACACTATCCGATTAATCGGGGTGTTTATTGGGATGATTTTATGACATGTCGCTTCGGCAATAAAGGGATGACGGGGGAAATAAGGGATGTCGAATATACAACTCAAAGTCTGAAGGCATGTCGCATGCGACAGGCGATAATAGCCTGGCGAGAACCCTGACATCTGTATTAGTATCAATTCATTCTTGTAAGGGGTATTGATGATAGACAAAACGGTCCCATTTGGTTAACTAAGAGATGGCCCATATAAAGCAACCTAAGTCCAAAATGAGGTCAAGGTCAAACTGAGGTCAGGTAATGTCTGAAGATGAGGAATGGTCACTGGTTACATCTGCATTAGTATCAAGTCATTCTAGTAAGGGGTATTATGCTGGACGAAACGGTCCCATTTGGTTAACCTCGTACGGACAGACGAACGGACAGGACAATCACTATATGCCTCCCGCATCAGTAGATGCTGGGGGCATAACAAACAAGAGGACCATGATGGTCCTGAATCGCTCACCTCTTCCCACATGATCCAGTTTTGAGTATGACGTCGTTTTTTCTATTATTTGACATAGTGACCTAGTTTTTGAGCTCATGTGACCCAGTTTTGAACTTTACCTAGATATTATAAAGATAAAAATTCTGACCAATTTTCATGAAGATCCATTGAAAAATATGGTCTCTAGAGAGGTCACAAGGTTTTTCTATTATTTGACCTATTGACCTAGTTTTTTAAGGCACGTGACCCGGTTTCAAACTTGACCTAGATATCATCAAGGTGAACATTCTGACCAATTTTCATGAAGATCCATTCAAGGGTATGGCCTCTCGAGAGGTCACAAGGTTTTTCTATTTCAAGACCTACTGACCTAGTTTTTGATCGCAGTTGACCCAGTTTCAAACTTGACCTATATATCATCAAGATAAACATTCAGACCAACTTTCATAAAGATCCCATGAAAAATATGGCCTCTAAAAAGGTCACAACGTTTTTTCTTTATTTGACCTACTGACCTACTTTTTGAAGGCACGTGACCCACTTTCGAACTTGATCTAGATATCATCAAGATGAACATTCTGACCAATTTTTATGGAGTTCTATTCACAAGTATGGCCTCTAGAGAGGTCACAAGGTTTTTCTATTTTTAGACCTACTGACCTAGTTTTTGACCGCACATGACCCTGTTTCGAATTTGACCTAGATATCATCAAGATGAACATTCAGACCAACTTTCATGAAGATCCATTGAAAAATATGGCCTTTAGAAAGGTCACAAGGTTTTTCTATTATTTGACCTACTGACCTAGTTTTTGACGGCACGTGACCCACTTTCAAATTTGACCTAGATATCATCAAGATGAACATTCAGACCAACTTTCATACAGATCCCATGGAAAATATGGCCTCTAGTTAGGTTACAAGGTTTCTCTATTATTTGACCTATTGACCTAGTTTTTGATGGCACGTGACCCACTTTCGAACTTGACTTAGATATCATCAAGGTGAACATTCTGACAAATTTTCATGAAGATTTCATGAAATATATGGCCTCTAGAGAGGTCACAAGGTTTTTCTATTTTTAGACCTACTGACCTAGTTTTTAACCGCACGTGACCCAGTTTCGAACTTGACCTACATATCATCAAGATGACCATTCAGACCAACTTTCACACAGATCCCATGAAAAATATGGCCTTTAGAGAGGTCACAAGGTTTTTCTATTATTTGACCTACTGACCTAGTTTTTGATGGCACGTGACCCAGTTTCGAACTTGACCTAGATATCATCAAGGTGAACGTTCTGACCAATTTTCATGAAGATCTTGTGAAATATATGGCCTCTAGAAAGGTCACAAGGATTTTCTATTTTTAGACCTACTGACCTAGTTTTTGATGGCACGTGATCCAGTTTCGAACTTGACATAGAAATCATCAAGATGAACATTCAGACCAACTTTCATACAGATCCCATGAAAAATATGGCTTTTAAAGAGGTCACAACGTTTTTCTATTATTTGACCTACTGACCTAGTTTTTGAAGGCACGTGACCCAGTTTCGAACTTGACCTAGATATCATCAAGGTGAACGTTCTGACCAACTTTCATGAAGATCTTGTGAAATATATGGCCTCTAGAGAGGTCACAAGGTTTTTCTACTTTTAGACCTACTGACCCAGTTTTTGACCGCACGTGACCCAGTTTCGAACTTGACCTAGATATCATCAAGATAACATTCTGACCAATTTTCATGAAGATCCATTGAAAATTATGGCCTCTAGAGAGGTCACAAGGTTTTTCTATTTTTAGACCTACTGACCTAGTTTTTGACGGCACGTGACCCAGTTTCGAACTTGACCTAGATATCATCAAGATGAACATTCTGACCAACTTCCATAAAGATCCCATGAAAAATGTGACCTCTAGAGTGGTCTCAAGCAAAAGTTTACGGACGGACGCACGGACGGACGGACGACGGACACCGCGCGATCACAAAAGCTCACCTTGTCACTTTGTGACAGGTGAGCTAAAAATGGAGATAATAAAAAGAAGAAAACTGAACAAAGGGAGATAATTCAAAAACTAGGTAAAGTAGAGATATGGTTCTTTGACACTGCACTTTGTCTCAAAGGCCTCTATGATTATGTTAAGTTCAATCAAATGCCATTAATACTATTCAAGTTATACTCCAGACAAGCCTTATTTTGTATAATAAAGGGAGATAATTTAAAAACTAGATAAAGTAGTTATGGTTCTTTGAACTGCACTTCACTGCACTTCCGGACACTGGCCTCTATCATTTTTTTGAACTTTCAGTGAAATGCCATTAATACTTTTCAAGTAATGCTCCGGACAAGCCTTATTTTGTATAATAAAGGGAGATAATTAAAAAACTAGGTAAGGTAGAGTTATGACTCTTTGACATTGCACTTTGTCTCAATGGCCTCTATGACTATGTTAAGTTTCAATCAAATGCCACTAATACTTTTCAAGTTATTCTCCGGACAAGCCTCATTTTGTATAATAAAGGGAGATAATTCAAAAACTAGATAAAGCAGAGTTTTGGTTTTTGACACTGCACTTCCCGTCAATGGCCTCTATCATTTTGTGAAGTTACAATGAAATGCCATTAATACTTTTCAAGTCGTGCTCCAGATAAGCCTTATTTGATAAATGGAGATAATTCAAAAACTAGGTAAGGTAGAGTTATGATTCTCTGACACTGCACTTCGTCTCAATGGCCTCTATGATTACGTGAAGTTTCAATCAAATGCCATTAATACTTTTCAAGATATACTCCAGACAAGAGTGTCTGGTAGCCAAAACATTTCGATTTATTTGGTAATAACCATTTTAGTTATTTATCTTAATTGGCACTATTTGCTTCATGCTTGTTTTCTACAATTGGATGGAATGCGTAAATTAATATAATGTTACATAATTATGTTGTTATAAATTTTGTTCTCTGAAACAGCAACTATCATTACTCATTTTTTTCTCCTGGATTATTCTTCATCCGAGTTTAGCAGGTTAAACTAGTTAAATTGGGAATTCTTCTCCCTTTTATTATTGAAATATGGCAATATTGTCAAAAGGACTGTCAGTCAAAATAAAAATTCCATAAAAAAGACGAAAGACATAATCATTATCATAATCTAAGGTCTGTAAATAACAATGAACTAGTAGTTCCTAAACCAAAGCTGGAATTCTTTAGAATGTCTCTGTACTACTCAGGTCCAAAATTATGGAATTATATTTTCCTTAGTAATTCTGAACCACCTGCACAATTCCAAGCATCATATCTTAAGTGGCATTTTTCTGCTTCAAGTACTTAAATTGCTTTTTGTAAAACATACTCTTGACATTATGTATGATCTTCACTACTGAGACTGAAAAGGAAATTGATTATTTTTTACTGTGATTAGACTATGATTCTCCACTTGTTACAATAATCATAACTATTTGTTTTCACTGAACTTTGTTGCAAAACCTTATATAGCAAATTACTATTTGCATTATATTTACTATTGTTATATCACTGTTCTAAATTGTATGTGTGTATGTATATATGCTGATGCCCACATGGTAGATGGGGACACACAATGTGTATCCTCATTAAATAAAGTCATCACTTACTTACTTACTAGTCAGTTTTTATAAACTTGCAAAGCCCTTACAGTATCAATCATTCAATTGCAATTTATCTGATAACATCATTTGAAGCCGATAAATAATGCTGTCTGATTCTTTACATCTTTAAATGAATACCTTCATTAAAGGACTAAAACCAAGTAAAGAATGTTTCTCATTTTCATGGCTTTGTGTATTCACTTATCCGAATTTATGTTTGACCGAAATACTATAAAGTTTCTGAAATGAATATGCCAATTTTTGCTAAATAACAAGTTGACTTGCGCATGCTGTGCAAGTTTTTAAATTTAAAAGCATACACTCGATGTAAGCACTAAATTGCCTTATAATAAAATGTCTTTCTTCTCAAAATTCAATAAATATTGGTGTCCGCAAAAATGAAAGTACATTTTGGCAGGTGGTGTTAAAATGAAGTAATTTTAAGACTGGTTTGCACATTGTTTTGTACACTAAGCTGTACATATTACTGCTTTTACTCTCTTAACACATGCATATCATGTATCATGTAACATAGCAACATGTTTTTAACAACTGCCCTGACCTCCCAGTTATGATCAGAAATTGATTGTTGGGAGTATCCCCATATATGTAGATGTGACTAAGAGACTATTGGGTCAGTCTCAAATCTCACGTGCACATGTATTTGTAAAGATTTGCCTCAGAGTACGATTAAACAGGTACTCGTTTGCCGACTGTGTCAGTAGGTGGTAAAATATTTAATGCCTCCAGCATGTATCTCTCGCTACTCAAGGGGACTATCGACAACTGTCAAAATTATGTGACTGATTTCCGAGCTACTCGATATAGTGTTCAGGTAGACCGACACGCACACTCTGAAAAATTTAGTAGACCGACAGAATTTTCTGGTAACCCTCAATCTCTCCCTCTGGACATGGGATTTCTGAAACCCTGTGAACAACAGAATTCAAATCTTACTTTTTCCTCGGCCTTTTCCTCCTGGAATCACGATCATTCAAATGCCCACATTGTCGTGATGCTTTTTGTACAGTGTTCACAATTCGTAAATTTCAAGGTTCAGATTATTTCATGCTAAAGAAAAACAAAATATAGAAGTTTGTCAATTGTTGTCTGTTACAAAACTTTAAATGTTTTACAACTGTATCTGGTATTTGTTACCACTTGGCTCCTATTACACAAAATAATGCAATTAAATGTTTAATACCCCACCCACTACACAAAGACCACACAAAACAAGAGGCACGCACCTTGCGATCAATTTTCAATCAATTAGCGCTCATCACTCTCAAGTTTCATGAATCAATCTTACAAACAATAAAATGTATACAATTCATATGTTTATGCATAGACTCCTTACCAATCAACAGACTCTAGCAATTCCGAGATATTGCACTGTTTTAAAATTTTAATTTAACTTAGAATTTGCCGACCTCCATTTTGGATTTTGACGTCAATATTATTCTGAAATCTAATTGGTCATTTCTTTAGCGGGAAGTCAAAACGCACATAAGTTTATTTTCCGGTTGATATTTGATAATAAGGTCCTCTGCAAGTAGATTTTGTTGGTATAACAGTAAAGGATGTAGGCAATTTGCAGGCAAAAACTACAGAAATTCATAATGAGTCTGGAATGTATTAAACAAACCGTGACTATCCTAGACAATTTATGCCAATGATGCTATATTTATCCAAAGAGATCTATAAAAATATGTATTTTATACCTCTTTGATTTATCAGATATTTTCCACGTCATTTTTTTTTGTCTTTTTTCTTTGCCCGAAATGCAGTTTTGCTCTACCCGAAAACGTTACTTTCATACATACATATTTTTTCGAACAATAATGACGTCTATCTACGCCAATTTACGTTTTTGACTAGAAGCATTAGATTGGTGACATGTTTTTAAGTAGGGATTGCTCAAATCAGCACTTGACTAACATTCCCACAGGAATTCAGGATTAATGTAAAATCGAATGAACACATGTAGATCTACACTTTCAAATAAATACTTTCAGGCAATTTGACATGGATCAGCCCCGTTTATTCTGCAAATCAAAGCAGTATTACGGTAAAGTAGCTTGAATAAATTTTGCAATACGCCTTTTACTTATGTAACCAACTGGAAACAGTAATATATCTGTTAAAATCATATACACACACAAGCAAACATCGAACATATAAAATAGTATGAATATGAACAACAGCTAAGACTTTAGATTAATATATATTTTGTCTTTAAAGTAATATTGGTACTAAAGAGCACATGTATTGTCACCTATCTACGGACGAGCACTAGTGCCAGTTGCTGATCAGTTCTTTCCAAATCTGATTTGGGGGGATACAGTTTTTATCACCATTTCTTAAGCATACACTTTTGTGTTGTTTTTTGTATTGCAGATCTTATTCTCCTTTCTTATGGCAGTTTTTAGACAGCAGTGTCTAGATCAGCAGCTTCAACACAGATTTTAACACTTGTATTATTACACATGCTCATCTAGTTCTATTTAAATTAGTGTGCTTATTCAAAAGACAACGAAATAGACAATTACGATGCCAACAGTGGTAATGATGAAAAGAATTCTACTTATTTCCAAATATTCAAACATATGATCTGTTTCCTAGTTCAAAACTAGATTTTAAACATCGTGATAAAGATATAGCTATTATAAATATTAGGCATCTAAAACAAAACTTGATGATTTAAATATCTTACTTAATAATGTCAACCTCTGTTGACACTCTAGGGCTTTGTTAAACATTTTAGATGAAAATGTAGACAATGAGACCAGCTGTTTAAATGGCTACAACTTAGAAAGAAAAGACAGAAACAACCAGCTGTTGCTACAACTTAGAAAGAAAAGACAGAAACACTGGTAACAGTACAAAACTGACAAGTGGAGACATACCTTCATATTCAGTACTTACGAAGGTCTCAACTCAAAACCAAAGGAATGGAATTTGTTTGAATAGAAGTGGGACTACTAAACTCAAAATCACTCTAACTCTATTGTGTATATACCACGATCAGCTAAAACAAACTATCCAGAACTGTTTAATATACAGACTGACAAAGCTACTTATACAGACCATGAGTTGTACATAATGGGTGGCATGAATATTAATCTTGCAACAGACACACAAAATTCAAATGACAAAAAAATAGGCCCACATTTTTCAGCTACGTGACTTACATCACTTTATGAAGTATCCAACATCGGTAACAGCTCATACAGCTACAGTTTTTGAACAACACCAGGCATGTCATTGAATCTTTTGTCACTAACATTTCTGTCAGTAATCAGTATACCATTTGCCTTACAAAAAGGCACCGGTTAGTTAGGAATTGTAAGCGAAATTTCTTTTCAGATCCTATTAATAACAGATAATTTATACCTTTGGAAACATGTCAATGTACAAAGTACTATCAACACTTTAAACACTTTCCTAAGTGATATAAGTTCAAACTTAAGAGACTGCAACCCGACATTTGAAAGAATTCTCTCAGTTTTCTAACTAATATTTCAGATACCGCTTGTAAAGAAAACTAGAGTTTTAAATCTCATCAATGACCTTGATTCGAAGAAATCAACATGCAGTGATGGTCTTAGCCAAAAATACGTAAATTAGCATCAAGCGTCATTCCGAAATGCCTCAAGGCAACTAAAGTATTTCCTGTTCATGACAAGGCTGGTCCAAACTGATCCAAACAATTACAGGCCAATTTTTATACTGTCTACTACTTTAAAGATATTAGACATGTCACAAAAACATTTGCTCGCTGGTCACCACCAGGTTTCAGAGAAAATCATTACTGCAAACTGGGCTAGATAAACTCACAGAAAAATTGACTCATGGATATGTGATATGTATGTTGATGGCACAACGATACACACACATAAAGACCATACGGTTGTCAAAACAAATATACAAAATTATGCATATGAATAAAAAATGATGCAGTGAAAACAATTTGGTGGTCAATGTACATAAATCATCAGTCATGAGGTATTGTACAAAAAAAAAAAACAACACGAAACACCAAAAAATGATATTTTATATGATGATAAAATAATATCACATATAGACATTCAAAAGCTGTTGTATGTATATTCATAACCACTAAACATGGTATAAACAGATAGTTCAGCTGTGCATAATAGTTTCACGTAAGCTAACATTACTGAAATTGCTCTCAAAAATATGTTCCAAAGCAATCTTTAACTGTATATTATAATTCATACATTCTTTCTCTATTTGATTATGGCTGTGTCATAGGGGGTGGTGCATCTGCCTACAGCATAGACAATTTTTTTAAATTTCAAAAACGTGCTGCTAGAATAATCCTTACAGCAGACATTATGGCATACTCAGCGGATATGTTCTGGGACTTGAGGTGGCTGTTAGTCATTAAATTCATCACACATGTACATGTATACTAACTTATAAATTACTTAATAATATGACTGAAATACAGTAATAAATTGACCACAAATGTTTTCTGTTCTAACAATAGAAGCCTAGATCGGTCACAAATGAACATCTCAAAATTCCTAGATGAAAACAATATTATATGATAGGTCATTCTCGGCTGGTTGTCCAAAAATGTGGAATGAACTCCCATATGAAATCAGAAATAGTGACAAGTTAATTAAGTCAGTTTAAAAAGGCACCTCAAACTGTGTCTTTTAAATGACATTATTCATGAAATCTCTCTTCATAATATACTGTTTATCTACTTTTGTTCCTAATTTTCACGTGTCTTAATATCTTTCATTTAGTCTCCTGGTCCAGACCACACTGGAGACGCCTATTGTCAGTTGAATATTACAGCCTTCTGGACAGGTTATTTTCTGTTGTCAGTTGGATATTTCAGCCTTCTAGACAGGCTATTTTCTGTTGTCAGTTGGATATTTCAGCCTTCTGGACAGGTTATTTTCTGTTGTCAATTGGATATTTCAGCCTTTTGGACAGGTTATTTTCTATTGTCAGTTGGATGTTTTAATCTTCTGGACAGGTTATTTTCTGTTTTAGTTGGATGTTTCAACCTTCTGGACAGGTTATTTGCTATTGTCGGTTGGGAGTTTAGACATTCTGGGCAGAAATGCCATGTAGTTCCCATATACTGAAAGTGATTATCAATCCAACATTACGTTTCCATATTTGCTGGTAAGTTTCCTCGTGTATTATAGCCTCAGGGGTCGTACGTAATAAATGATAGCACCAATAACCAGGAGGTTTGAACATCTATGTGCAGCCCGACCAGACGTAACATACAAAGCTTTAACCTTTAGCATGCTAGATAAATTGTTGTCTGCTGGAAATGTCGTCTGCTGAAATTGTAAAGTTCATTCAATTTGCTTTAAAATTGGAAGAAATATTGTCAGAGTAGCAAACAGCTTGGAACCTGATCAGACGCCGATTTAATCGGCGTCTGATCTGGTTCCAAGCTGTTTGCAAAGGCTGTTAAATTCGCCTGCAGCAGGCTAAGGGTTAAGCACTAATATCCGGTAAAAGGTGTGGGATAGCCTGAAGAGAAGGGTGCTGTGTTGCCTATTTGTTCCATATTTCATGATTTGTCCATTCGGTTTTTTTTCTGACCACCACCTTCCGCAATATCATTCACAATATTTCTGCATGTGTGTGTACGCTGTTCATTTGTGCGTTCTCAGACATAGTAAGTTCCATAAAAGTTCTCATTATATCTTTATTTGAAAATAATGTACACATTATCTTTCGATTATTTCCCACTTAATTGTATATAATGCCATTGTTTTCGTTTTTTCTTATTATTACCTAGATTTCGTTGTGTATAATTTGTATCATTAGTCCGTGACAACATTTTCTTTTCATTTTTCCCACTAAGTGTTTTTTTAGTGTTCACATTATATATATATTTTTTTGTGTAATGTTTTCTTTAGTATATTTCTATTATTACAAATATTTTATTTCATGCACACATAATTACAAAGTTGTTGCTTTTTAAATGTTATCAAACGCTTTTCCTGTACTTTTCTCACGTAAGACTTTTTAGGGTTCTCGTACGTGGTTTACAAATAGCATTTATTCTTTAACCACTTGTACACACTTTTAGTTCCTCTTGTTGTCTAGAAATTAATTTCATTTCATGCTATGATATAATTTTATATGTTAAACTGGCTATACCCAAATATATTATCATCTTTAAATAAAGTTATTATTATTATTATCATCATTATCATCATATCAATATATTCTACTTCTAAATTATATTTTTTAACAAAGTTACATATTTCTATTCAATACAGTGAAATATTTGGAAATATTTGAAATCTTGATTATATATACTTCGTTCCTTCATCAACAAGTGTCAGCAATTCTACCAGATTGTGGTATTCGTCATCTGTACTTGAATTACACAATGTGCAAGTTCTAAGATTTAACGGTACTCTACTCCAGTTGCCTATTCCAACAGATAATTTATGATTTCTTGTTTTGAATCTAATGAAATATTTCAAAAAAGTTATGTTGAGTTTGAACTAAGTATTCCTGAAAACATGAACAACCCATAATTTCAACCATTGCTAAAGTTGATTATTCATAAATAAATAAGTCTAACACTCCTAGTCATTCATTTTATATTTGGAAATCCATAAATAGAAAACAGTACGTCGCAACGTTATTCATTTTAAAGTCGGTAATGTATCTATCGGAAAGGTATTTGTTTCGCATAAGTAAAATGAATATGATGAAGCCATCCAGCTGGCTTACGGAAGGTCGATGGTTCTACCCAGGTGCCCGCTCGTGTTGAAATAATGCACGGAGGGGCACCTGGGGTCTTCCTCCACCATTAAAGCTGGAAAGCCGCCATGTCGGTGCGACGTTAAATCCAACCCCCCCCCCCCCCCCCCCCCAAAAAAAAAAAAAAACAGCAACAAAATATTATTTGTCACACGTTCCAACAAAATTCGTGATTGCGAGCCATCGGATATATATATATTGCATTGTAGTTTTATGCTGATGCTGGTCAAAGGGAGAATTGATGGTAACCTGTTTGGATTGTAGTACAAGCGTAGTTCTTTTTTCAATACCTTGGAAGATGAATTTTTTTACCAGTATGGTGCAAAAAAAAAATGTAAAATTAAAACTTTATAAATTTACAACACCTTTTCTCTGACTTTCCTGAAGTCTGGTAACGTATTTGTACGCTGTCCGTAACGTGCGCATTTGATAAAATCTGCTTTATTTCTAAAAAAATGTGTTTTAATCTCGGCTATAGAGGTAAAAGCTAAATGTACTGCTAGATACTGTTACGATGGTTTGACGTGTATAAGAGGTTAAAGTCATAAGAGCATACACTCTCGAGAGGGGGTGGGTGATTGGTAGGAGCGGGGGGGGGGGGGTATTTTTTTTTTTAATCTTGAGTGAATAATTGGTGTATGAATCCGAGTTAAACGGTGTCATGTCTGCTAAGAGAGTTGCCCTTGTCCGTCCGACCGTCCGTCTGTCTGAATTTGTGTCGTGCATATCTCAAAAAGTATTTGACCCAATTCTATCAAACCTCACAGGATTGTTATTCAGCATGTGAACTTGGGCACCTGGACCCATTTTCACTAAAAAAAACTTAAGTAATTGCTTAGCTAAGTCTTTTATTTCAAATCCTTGTTTTTGCCCTTTATGCGTCTTCAATGTTGATTTTTTCATTTATATCAAAACTATATATGACTATTTCATAGATCGAACCACAATAATTCTGAATTTTACAGAAAACGAAGAATCGAAATAAGAAATATACTTAAGCAAATACTGAAGTTCGTTATATCGTGATTAAATAGAAAATAATATTTGCGTGATTGAAATAAGTGCTGCTGGCAGATATTACTAGTATAATTTAGCTATCATATGAACATATTGTTGTAGAAAAAGTCAACATTAAATAACAATAACTTAAGCAATAGCAAGAGTTTAAAACAACATACTTAACTTAGTAATTACTTAAACTTTTTTCGTGAAATTGGGATGGGATCTCACATAGCCTAGAGTTATGACTCTTGACTTAGTAAAAAATATGCATAAAAAGCATAAAAGTTTGTGTCGCATGTATCTCAAGACGTATTTGACCTAGGATTATGATACAATACAGGAATATCTGTCAGTATGTGAAAATGTGCAGTTGGAGTTAGGTTAGAGAATTCATTCAGTCATACCAAGGTTATGGCACTTGACTTAGACAAAAATATGCATGAAAGGACATTAAAGTTCTTGTCACGCGTATCTTAAAACGTATTTGACCTATGATCATGAAACATAATAGGAGTAAGTATTACTCAACATCTAAAGTTGTGCATCTGGGATTTTGTTTAGGATTTCTGTCGGTCAAACCAGAGCTAAAGCCCTTGATTAAGTCAAAAATATGCATAAATGGCATACAAGTTTTTGTCGCATGTATCTCAAAAAGAACTTGACTTAGTTTGATTGTTATATAGTGTTGTGCATCTAGTGTTCTCTTAGGGATTTTGCTCAGCTAGCCTTGACTTAAAGAAAAAAAAACATATGAATTGCTTAAAAGTGTTTGAATATTTAAAAAGGACTATCAACACTACCGTTTCTGTTGAAATGTGTCTTAAATCTAAATATAATTTGTCTGTGAGAACAGAAACACGCATGACGTAAAATAATAGTATCTTTGCATTATCTAGTAGTAATTTATTTAGAAAATACACAAATAATTTAAATCATACGTAGGTATTTTTGCATGTTTTGCAAGTTGTTCTGTACTGTTTGCAAGGTGATTTGTGCATTTTGTAAGGTGTATCTTGTGAACTTTCTCTTCATTTAAAACAGCTGCCGCCATTTTGGGCAGGGTGACATCACCTCTCTGCTGTTAGATATTTAATTTAAAAATGGGTCATTTACTCTAAAGTTCACAAACGTTTTAGAACTGTTAAACAGGTCCTTTTCCACACAGGTATCAAAGACATCTTCCATTGTTTGACCATTACAGAAAACAACCACCAGGTTTCTCAAAACTTTTATTACGTAAAAAGTGACCTTTCTTGGAGGAGGTAGCACATGGAATAATAGATGCGTACAGTAGCGGTTTTTATTTTCAGGCAGCTTCAAATTTCAAAATTGCTTAAAATGTTGCAACCATCGGACTTTATTTCGGCAGCATGTTGCTACGACCTGTAATAATCGTAAAGTTGATAACCAGAATGTTTCAGTATCTTGAAAGAGGACCCGTGTTGGCGTATAGTCAGGCACGGGCGGCCTATAGTGTATAACCAACCACCAACCTTCATTCTGCGAGTGATGGATTTATTTCAACAAGACATATGCTATTATTTGTTCGTAGCGGAAGGGTTTTTGGAAGGATGTCACGTGTTTTCCGGGAGATTCATCCGTTTCATCTTTCAACCTGAAAACTATAACTGAAAACTTTGTCTGCTGTGAAAGACGAAGGTAGCAATGACAATGTCAGTCAGAATTACTGAATGTATTTGATATTTTTCAGACCAGGAGTACACGAAAAGGTTTCAAGTATATATATAACCCTTACAAACTGGGAAGACGAAGCTAGAACTGACACTGGACGAGAGAGTGCACATAAACCAACAGTTTGTTAGTGTTGTTTGCTCAGTAATTGATGCGCAAGAACTTCTCCAGCACCAGTACGGATGTACCACGTGCGGTTGTACTACGGAAAATATGGTACAAATGAAATAGATTTGATATCATTAATACATTTTTTCGCCGAGAAAACCCCAAACACATAGAAACAGTTGAAAGCTACTTTTCTGGGATCTGACCTAATCATATAAAGTTTATAGTTTAGACGAATGCCAATATTTGGCTGTAAGTAACGTTGCGACTGTCATATACTAGTAATTTTGACACTTACAAAAATCGCCAACGACTGTTGAAATAACACATTTGGAATTGGCCAGTGTTTAGTAAAGGTTTAAACAGAAGGTGTGGCTAACCTAGTCCAAATAATAGGACGTTTAGGGACAGCGAGATAACTTTTTGCTGACGCTGTCCCGAAGGATGGCAACTATAAAATATTAGATAATAAAATAAGCCATCCTGACAAACCGAATGAGTAGCCTTAATCACGACTTGCTGACAGGCAAATCAAGCAGTCTTGAAGAAATTCGAAGTATATGAATCACAAATAGAGTTAGTAAAAATGATTGTGAAAATACTTGTATTAATTGAAAATACTTGTATTAATTGAAAATACTTGTATTAATGCAAACATACGTTGTTTTAAGGATGTTGCACATTTCATTATCACTGAAGGACAAATTCAGTCTGCTATTAATTTGTCTGGTTTAATTTACGCTTCCAATGCATCTTCTTAAACCACAACGACAGCCTTGAAGTGCCATATTATATTTCCGCTCGTATTGTTTTACTTTCTGGTGGACATGTATCTGTAAATAGAGTTCCGTTCTATGCATTCGAACGATAGACATGTTCGTATTCCCCGGGAGCTCCCTGTATCACAGTTAATAAAAATGTATGCCATTTGTCAGTTTCTGTGATGACATATCTTGCAAAAATCACCAACAGCCGCAAAGAAATTATAAATGGAAGTGACTTAACCACAAATACAACATTATTACCTGCAACGTATAAAACCAAAGTTTAACATGACTTTAGTGGTGTAAAGTTATTTAGTC
Organism: Mercenaria mercenaria; assembly: GCF_021730395.1. Taxonomy (NCBI): domain Eukaryota; kingdom Metazoa; phylum Mollusca; class Bivalvia; order Venerida; family Veneridae; genus Mercenaria; species Mercenaria mercenaria. The sequence continues at coordinate 68,747,146 of NC_069377.1, forward strand.
AGACGGATCAAAGAAAGTGTTTTATTTGAAGCACCTTTGCAAGTTTCACAAACTATAGATAGAATATTTTGCAGCATTTTGTTTAGATATCAATAATTAAGATTTTTTATACAATTAGAAAGCAATTTAAGTTATATGCATAGTCCATAGCACGTATAGAAACAACGTGGTAACGTTCAACTCGCATGTTACGGTTAGAGGGATGGCAATAAGTATAAATTAAGCCATCTCGATCAGCCAGCTGGAAGGCAGATTCAGGTAAGACTTAGAAGGATGGCAGCTATAAACATCTCAGTATGCCGTACCAAGCTTACAAACATTTTAGAAATACTAACCTGCTGCAATGAAGCTAACTGTGACACCGGCCACCTGGTCATTTTCTGTATTTCGGATAGCCATTACTTTAGTGAATTCAGCAACAGTTATTGGAGTATGGGACCATTCGGACTTAATTGTTCTTTATGTTTAAAAGTGGTTAAGGAACTAGGATGACTCTAGATGGGGGTGGTTCATTTTAGTCATACACCAATTTTTGTTGCCGTCGTAAACTGTATTTTTGTTACGAACATACCCATTCTGTGTTTGGCCATATTGTTTGGTTTATTCTATTTTCAATTTTATTAGCCTCTTCAAGTAAGGAAATTTTGTGCAAAAATTAATAAGCTTTTAAATGAAATCATGAGTATGAAATTTATATTAAAAGCGAATGTCATTTAAAAATGGTTTTCAGTTACCTGAAGTATTGTGCTTCAGTAGGCATATTTACCTGGTACTTATTAATCCCGCCAATAAATTTGAGCATTTCCGATCGGTGGCGTAAGAGTAAGATTCCTGATTCATACTCAAATACCATAGGTTCGAATTCAGTTTCGTTCCGAGAACTATCTGGTTATCATATTTTTTTACTTTATTTTATGTAATTTAGTCCAGTTTTTATAGTCATTTGGATATCAAATCTATAATTAATTTGTCTCAAAATCTCAAATATTGCAAAAAAAAAAAAATAATGATGCAACAATTTGTATGTACATAGAAGAATGTACAATACTTTAATTTACTTCAAAAAAATATTGCTGAACGTGGTTACTTGATCCTCATCGATGTGGGTTGAATTCTTCGTGTGAGGAAGCCATCCAACTGGCTTACGGAAGGTCGGTGGTTCTACCCAGGTGCCCACTCGTGATGAAATAATGCACGGAGGGGCACCTGGGGTCTTCCTCCACCATCAAAGCTGGAAACTCGCCATATGAACCATAATTGTATCGGTGCGACGTTAAACCAAACAAAAAAATATTTTAAAAATTGTGTTAAGGCCCGATTATTTTGAGGCATACTACGTGTTTGATGTTCATCCACTTTACCTTCGATGGGGCAATTTTAGGTAGACGACTCCGTGATAGATCTTAAAGCCCCCTTTAATATTTGTTCCCTGGCCCTTAATAATTGTGTTTTCTTCGTACATGGCTTGTTAAGTTATTTTATTTGTAACTATTTACCCGAGCATTTTTGTTAAATATATATTGCGCCATTTGTTACAGTTGTTAACTGTATTGGAAGAACGCAACTGGTCGTTTTCTCATAACTCGTAAAGAATCATAATGTCCAGTTTATTAAATATCTATGTACAGTTTGCTTTCAGATCTGTTATATTTTATAGATCCTTTGATCCTTCAAGAATAAATCACGAATTCGCTTGACCTACATTTGAACAGCAAAAAAATAACGTCTTTTTTAACTAATCTGGTAAGTTTTTACAATATTTAGGAACAGCAGCAATGACGCGTCCATTGAGAACAACAATAACTACATGGTATACAAGGAACAAGGGTAATAGTAGCAAATACTCTATGTGGGCTTGGACTTATTTAGGAATGCCAAGAGAGCTACAACTGCCATTTTCGTCTTTGGTATGACGTGGTAAGGGATCCCAATTTTGACGATACTGCAATTGGGTACACTGATAAATCATTACCCTTTATTTATAAATATATATTTTAAGAAAACGCATGTCATTTCCAGAAACAGTGTCAATATGTGGCCGGAGAATGTGTTGTTTAATTTTCAATATGCAGGTGGGGTTCCAGGATTTTGATTTGGTGTGTGTGTGTGTGTGTGTGTGTGTGTGATGGTGACCGTGGGATGTTCAATCCGAAATAATTTTGGAAGTACAACTGAAATGGTACAGTCTGGTGTCCATTTGACATGACTTGTACATATATTTCTTTAATTTTGTAAATTAACAAAATAAAACAAACAAAAAAAACACACTGACAAGTTCGACCGGAATGTCCTCATGCAAAGCGCTATAGAAATAAAGCATTTTATACTTCTTTGCCTCATGCTACTGATACGAGGTTTTGCGAACGAAGCGAGCAGAAAATTTTTACTTAACTGACAAACTTCTTGATCTCGTCTGCGTGGCTGCTACCACTCCGTTGGAGCCGCCATTGATCAGCTATACAGTGGTATACTAATAACGATGTGCTGACCCGTTTTCTCATAGACTGAATAAGAAAGAGCGTGATAAGAAAGCAGTGTCTGCAAGATTCAGAAAGAATCAAATTCAAGTCTGCAACAGACCTATTAAGTTTAGATTTCCGCTTAATATTACCATTTCGTCTAATTCTACGAGACCAAGACTTACATTAAATACTATTTAAGATAGAAAATATGTACAAATACCAAGTTTTAAGAGATATTATCTTCTTGATTTATATGATGTTAGTTAAGACAAGCGGAATGAGTGTTTTTAAGATTTTAATGCATTTGGATGTCTATACTACTGGTTCATCTACCAAATCCGTCACAGACATTTTCGAGAATTGTGGCTGTATTTTGTAAGATTTAGACAGAAGTTACACACCATTCTAGATAATTATTGTCTCAAGGGTAGTTGTGAGATCTTTAGAATTTTAGGTCATCTTTAGTTATGTCAATTTTATTCCCCAAAGGTATTTTCTGCATAAATGTCTGGCCCATAAAAAGTCTTGATTTTATTTTTCGAAATTTCACATTTAAAAAAATGTATGGTTACTATGACCAAATAGTCCAGAAAAAAGAACTGTTTGCAAAACACATGCCCCCACCCTTACCCCTTCCATTACCTGTCGTACATATATAATATGGTGCGAAAATTCAGTTTAAAGTATTTAATGATTTCGACCTTTGACAACAAAACAACTGGGGTCATCTACAGACCACAATCATGCTTTAAAATTTTATGGCTGTTAGACCAATGTCATTGTGACCTTGACCTTTGACCTCCCGACTCGCAAACAATAGGGTTCATCATCATGCTTTATTTGATGGCAATAGTTCCAAGTATTCTCTTGTTATTGTAAACAAAAGATTTGAGTATAAAGGCTACTGTGGCACTGTTCGTTGTATCAAAAACCACCAAAAACAACAGCGGTCGCCTTCTGACCTCATGCAAGCACCCTATGTAGTTTACTATTGTTGGCCAAAGTATTCTCCAGTTATCAGCCTCGAGGTCACAGTGACCTTGACGTTTGACCTACTGTGATAACAGGCAATCATAACAATAAAGTTTGATTACTGAATGCCCAACTGTTCTTAAATAATAATAGAAATCATCTTCAGTTTCAAGGTGAAAGTTGGCTAATGACAATAGGCAATCAACCAAGTTTCATAATGAAATGAGAGTGTTCTTGCCTTAAAATCTTAATCAAAACAATATACACAATCTTCTTTGAAGTGGTTATGCATTTGTCTACATTTTCAATCTCCCTTTGTCTTTGTACCATTTAACACATCTTTTTAAAGGAGTGGTGTGATTTTATATTTGTCTGGTCTTGTAATTTAACATTCTGTTTCAAAGAAGTATGTGACTTTTTATACTTTAAATTTTATATTTGTCTAGATCTTATATCTTCTCTTGAGATAGTTATATGTCTGTAGATATTCTTTTTTGTACTGTTTTTTTTTATAAATGCTATTTAACATATGGGTCATGAAGGTCTTGTATCACTCACCTGATCTACATCTTAAATTAGACCATGCTGTCAAAACAACAACTTTTCTGGAATCCTTAAGAATGGGTAGAAAATGCGACATTTAAAGTGTTAAAAACATGTTTGTTTGCTACAGTGACTTACTTTTTTGATCCCACATGACCCAGTGTGAAACTAGAACCTAGAATTCATAAACATGAATATTCTGATAGTCCCATACCATTCAGACAAAAATTGTGACCTGTGGATTGAAACAAGGTTTGTCTCTGATTTGACCAAGTTTTTCGCCACAGATGACCCAGTTTTAAACTTGGTCTTGATTTCATCGAGACATACATTCTGACCAGGTTTCATATATAACAGGTAAAAAATATGGCCTCTAGAGTGTTTACAATGTTTTTCTATTATTTCACCTAGTGACATAATTTTTGATCACAATATTCCAGTATCAACTTGACCTATAACATTCTGACCAAGTTTCATAATTATATACAGTTTCAAGCTTGCAAGGTTAGGAGCAATATTCTTCAGCTATCTAGAGTTTCATCTGTTTTCTGTTCCAAACAAACATTCATGCTAAGTAACACTGAAAATTTTAAGTTCACATGTTCTTTATTGGAAGGAACTGCCGGGCATGATAATAGCACACATGTGACAACAAAACCATTATAAAAGGAATGCTTTCTTAAGCCCTTGATAAATAAACAGTATGAATTTTTAGTTGTAATATATCAACAAACATTAAATATTGTCAACAATGCCAGCATTTTTAGACAGTAGAGAATACAGCAATACACAGGGAGTTGATGTCATGCTCCAGCAACTAAGTTGAGCCAAAGTAATAATATAAACAAGAGGACCATGATGGTCCTGAATCGCTCACCTGTTCCCACATGACCCAGTTTTGAGTATCACGTCTTTTTTTCTATTATTTGACATAGTGACCTAGTTTTTGAGCTCATGTGACCCAGTTTTGAACTTGACCTAGAAATCATCAAGATAAAAATTCTGACCAATTTTCATGAAGATCCATTGAAAAATATGGCCTCTAGAGAGGTCACAAGGTTTTTCTATTATTTGACCTATTGACCTAGTTTTCGAAGGTACGTGACCCTGTTTTGAACTTGACCTAGATATCATCAAGGTGAACATTCTCACTAATTTTCATGAAGATCTCATGAAAAATATGGCCTCTAGAAAGGTCACAAGGTTTTTCTATTTTTATACCTACTGGCCTAGTTTTTGACCGCACGTGACCCAGTTTCGAAACTGACCTAGATATCATCAAGATGAACATTCTTACTAATTTTCATGAAGATCTCATGAAAAATATGGCCTCTAGAGAGGTCAAAAGATTTTTCTAATTTTAGACCTACTGACCTAGTTTTTGACCGCAGTTGACCCAGTTTCAAACTTGACCTAGATATCATCAAGGTGAACATTCAGACCAACTTTCATACAGATCCCGTGAAAAGTATGGCCTCTATAGAGGTCACAAGGTTTTTTTATTATTTGACCTACTGACTAGTTTTTGATGGCACGTTACCCAGTTTCAAACTTGATCTAGATATCATCAAGGTGAACATTCTGACCAATTTTCATGAAGATCCATTCAAGGGTATGGCCTCTAGGGAGGTCACAAGGTTTTTCTATTTTAAGACCTACTGACCTAGTTTTTGATCGCAGTTGACCCAGTTTCAAACTTTGCCTATATATCATAAAGATAAACATTCAGACCAACTTTCATACAGATCCCATGAAAAATATGGCCTCTAGAGAGGTCAAAACGTTTTTTCATTATTTGACCTACTGACCTACTTTTTGAAGGCACGTGACCCACTTTCGAACTTGACCTAGATATCATCAAGATGAACATTCTGACCAATTTTTACGAAAATCCATTCACAAGTATGGCCTCTAGAGAGGTCACAAGATTTTTCTATTTTTAGACCTACTGACCTAGTTTTTGACCGCACATGACCCAGTTTCGAACTTGACCTAGATATCATCAAGATGAACATTCAGACCAACTTTCATACAGATCCCATGAAAAATATGGCCTTTAGAGAGGTCACAAGGTTTTTCTATTATTTGACCTACTGACCTAGTTTTTGAAGGCACGTGACCCACTTTCGAACTTGAACTAGATATCATCAAGTTGAACATTCTGACCAATTTTCATGAAGATCTTGTGAAATATATGGCCTCTAGAGAGGTCACAAAGTTTTTCTATTTTTAGACCTACTGACCTAGTTTTTGACCGCACGTGACCCAGTTTCGAATTTGACCTAGATATCATCAAGATGAACATTCTGATCAATTTTTATGAAGATCCATTCACAAGTATGGCCTCTAGAGAGGTCACAAGGTTTTTCTATTTTTAGACCTACTGACCTAGTTTTTGACCGCACATGACCCAGTTTCGAACTTGACCTAGATATCATCATGATGAACATTCAGACCAACTTTCATACAGATCCTATGAAAAATATGGCCTTTAGAGAGGTCACAAGGTTTTTCTATTATTTGACTTACTGACCTAGTTTTTGAAGGCACGTGACCCACTTTCGAACTTAACCTAGATATCATCAAGGTGAACATTCTGACCAATTTTCATGAAGATCTTATGAAATATATGGCCTCTAGAGAGGTCACAAGGTTTTTCTATTTTTAGACCTACTGACCTAGTTTTTGACTGCACGTGACCCAGTTTCGAACTTGACCTAGATATCATCAAGGTGAACATTCTGACCAATTTTCATAAAGACCCCATGAAAAATGTTACCTCTAGAGTGGTCACAAGCAAAAGTTTATGCACAGACAACGGACGCTGCGCGATCACAAAAGCTCACCTTGTCACTGTGTGACAGGTGAGCTAAAAATATAAGGAAAACATCAGGGACAACATGAATATCTCGAGTGAGCCTGGGTGCTCAACTAGTGAGTAATCCACCATATATCCGCAAGAAAATATGGTCTCAATATTGTTAACAAGGGTTTTCTACAATCTGACCAACTGATTCTACTTTATGATCAGTCTCAATTTCATAAAGGCAAATAAACTGAAAATATAACCTCTTGACTGTAAACATGTTTTGTCTATGATTTGACCTAATGACCTTCTTTTTGATCCAAGATTACCAGTATGGACTTTGACCTAGATTGATTAATAGAAAGCTCAATACAGTTTAGGTAGAAATTGTAGAGTGTTAGTAAGATTTATCCCTGATTTGACCTAGTGACCTATTTTCTGACCCCAAAGGACACAAATTCAAAAATGGTCAAAAATGGTCTAGATTTCTGCTATATGCATTCTGAATTTCTGAATAAGTTTCAGTAAGACTGCGCCCAAGTTGTGACCTCTGAAAGTGTTAATAGTAAAACTATTCATGACCATTGACAACCAACATCGAGGTATCAGGACTACTTACCTCAAACAATGTGTGCCCAGGTGAGCTAAAATTGATGCAATATACTCATTGATAAACAGTCATATTATAATCTTAAGAAACTCATGGAAATATTAATGCTCACTAAATTTGGCAAGAATCAATTACAAGAAGCCAAAATAGGTCAAAGTTGCTAATCTGGGGAAGACCTTGACCACCTGACCTTGCTTTTGATCGAGTTGGTAAAGATTCTTTAAGTTGTTCACTGAAAATTATTTAACTTTGAACATTTTGCTGTAATGGTTCCATAATTGAGTAAGTGTTAGAAAAAACTTTGAGAGTTTAGTTAGAATCTATCAAGTGGTCCATGTTACATGGCTAGTTAAAGAATTTTCTATTTTAAACTCTGAAGGACGCTAAAGGTGCCAAGCAAAACAATTTAAACAATCCCTCCATATGAATTAGTTAGGCAGGTACACATGACATTTAACTCAGTTAAAATCAGGTAAATTGCAGCTTCTTCTAAGGTAGTGTGTTGGGTTCAGAGACTAAATTTTGTTTTAAATACTGAAATTAACATGCCCTTATGGACTATTCATTATCTCTTAACATATAAATATATTGTTTACCATTTTTTAACTCCTTTTTGAATCAAAGCAAATTAACCAATTACAACCAATTTGGTGTCGCATTACAATGATAATTTAAAATTTCTGGTCACAAACACAAAGCATATTGTACACAGCTTCCAAATAGATAATCTAGATTACACAAGTCTGAACATTATTACACCAGGAATATATTTTGCATAAAATGCAAACACATTCTTGTTTTACATAAAAGGTAACACAAATGCCATCAATATTGCACTTTTATTTGAATTTTCCAAAATAACATTATGATTGATAGAAATCCATGTAAATGATTAAATTTCATTTTTCTTAAATATCACAGTTAACATAACAAAAACATATTGCACAAACACTGTCTCAAAACATATACATTGTCAATATACAGTACAATTTAATGTCATATATATAAGCCGTCTTTTACCAACATCAATCCTCAAAGGTAAAACAAGACAGGAATATAAAACTGAGTTCGGAGGCCAGTTTAAAAGCTGAAGCACCTGATTGGTTGATTTAAGGTGTAATCTTCACACTGACAAATAGCAAGGCCGAGACAGGTTTTTAAACTCAATTTTACAACCCTGACAACCTTTCTCATCTTATATTTTCCTAATAAAAATTCAAAAAGCATTTGACAAAGGATTTTACATATGTTGGTATACTGTGGCTGAATGTAATTATGCACTTAGAAGTTGGTGCTTCCAAGTAAAGGCAGAATTTCACCTGGAATATACAAGTGAAAGTGGGTATTTTTTTTACTAAGTTAAACGTCTTTTTTGACAAGTCAAGTTATAGAAAATTCAACAAACATCACGAAAGGAAGGTTTATGATTTTACTTGAAAGACAGTAAATATTGAATAAAAGTTATACTTAAAGGACAAAGTATACCTTACAATTTGTTAATATTATATGTAAACATCCTCAAGCCTTTCAGAACAGTGAAAGAATTTTAAAAATCGGACCACTATTGAAAAAGATATTGCAGTCTGAAATTTAAGAAAATGGCAGATCATGGTGGCAGCCATTTAAGTGTGCTTATGATGTCATTTACACACTGCTGAATTCTCTATTTAGCAAATAACCATTGAAATAGATTACTTTCCAATACTTGAGTGTAAGATGTAAAACATGGTATTTTTGTAATTTCTTTCCTTATAACTGAAAAGAGAAATGATTTTATAGAAATAACAGAATACAGTTCAATATATATATATTCTGTTATTTCTGTAAAATCATTTCTTTCTATATATATATATATATATATATATATATGAAACAAAATGGCCACCATTTTGATAAAATATTGAAATATTCATAACTTTCTAATTTTTAAACCGATTTTGAAAATTCTTCCACTTCTTTAAATAAATCAGGAAAGCCTAGCAGGTGGAATTACATGAGAACAACACTGCCTTTCCCTTTAATACAATAAAATTCTTAGAAAGTTGGAGACACTCTACAAATTATTCCATAAGGATAACAAATGTAAATATATACTTATTAAACTCTTACAAAATAGCTTTTAATGAACTTTCTCGCAAATTGACCTGTTTTCTGACACAGAATACAAGAGGGCCATGATGGCCCTGTATCGCTCACCTGAGTACTATTGCTCAAAATGATATGATCAAGTTTTGACATTGAGCGCATAGGCATACACATTAAATATCAGTGTAACAGTCCCTTCTGACCTAGTCAGGGCCAATTTCCATACCAAGTTTGAGGGTCCTAGGCTCAAATGCTGCATTTTTGTACTAACATGACTATTCATTACCCTGGAAGACTTAAATAACATTCAAAACCAAGCTCATTACGAGGGCTCAACGCGAAACTAGTCTATCTGCTTCTATTTCTATATACGCTTAGACTAGTTTCGTGTTGAGCCCTCGAAATTTAGATGCTGCTGAGATATATTCGTTTACATAAAATAAAGGGAGGTAATTTGTCATAAATTCGGTCAAAGTTATCTACACTGATTGTCCGAGTCCATCTGATGGCACAAATGACATTTCAAATCAGTATCTACATTTGTTACTGAGATACACCCAATTTAATTTGAAACAAAGGGAGGTAATTTGACATAAAATCTGTCCATAGCTACCTACACTGATTGTCTCAGTCCAACTTAAGACAATAATGAAATTTCAAATGAGTTCTATAAATATTTAACGAGATAAGTCCATTTTTATCAAAATCAGGGGAGGTAATCATGCATTGGTATATGCTTATAAAGATACAGAGTACAAGCCTATACAACAATTTATCACATGTTTGACGTCGTGGGAGTGTAATAAAGCCATTAAATAAAAATGATAATACACTAGTGTAATAAAGCTTTGACGTCAACGTTGTTTATAGTATAGGAGACGTTGGTCAAATTGTCTTGTTTATATAGCAAAAGAAAGTAGATTTTTTTATGTTTCTACCGGAAAGGCTATCATGTGATAAAAAGAATATTACATTTGTGACTTTCCAAATTGAATTTATTAAACTCGTTGAATAAAATTGATAAAATGCTCGGCAGAGCCTTGCATTTTATTATTTTATTCAACTCGTTTAATAAATTCAGTATGAAAAGACACTCGTGTAATATCCTCTATATATTAGTAAAGTATTCATATCGATAAATGTTCAATCATGAGTTATCTAATATGACTATTTCTTACCACTGAAGACATAAATAATGTTTCAAACCAATCTCATTAGAAGCTGCTAAGGTGTATTCATTTAGATAAAAAATAAAGGGAGATAATTTGTCAAAAATTCAGTCAATATGTATGTTCACTGATTGTCCAAGTCCATCTGTTGATATAAATGAAATTTCAGATCAGTATCTTCATTGGTTACGGAGATATACCCATTTTAATTTGAAATAAAGGGAGGTAATTTGATATAAAATCAGTCCATAGTTATCTACCCTGATTGTCTCAGTCCAACTAATGACAATAATGAAATTTCAAATAAGTCCTATAAGTACTTTCTGATATAAATCCATTTTGATTACAATCAGGGGAGGTAATCAGATATAAAATAACTCTGGAACCACGATTGGATCTGACAGATTTGTCATGGAATCCAAGATTTATTGTTGTTGAAGATATTTTGGAAGTTTGTATCAAATCAAACCATAAATGAAGTCTCTATATGGCTGCAAAACCCAAAATAGCAAATTTTGGACCTTTAAGGGGCCATAACTCTGGAATCCATGATGGAATCTGGCCGGTTCAAGAAAGAACCAAGATCTTGTGGTGATACAAGTTGTGTGCAAGTTTGGTTTAAATCAAATCATAAATGAAGCTACTTTTGTGCAGACAAGGTCAAAATAGCTATTTTTGGCACTTTCAGATGCCATAACTCTGGAACCCATTATGAGATCTGGCCGGTTCAAGAAAGGAACCGAGATCTTATGGTGACACAAGTTTTGTGCAAGTCTGATTAAATTAAAATCATAAATGAAGCTGCTATTGTGCAGACAAGGTCAAAATAGCTAATTCTGGCCCTTTCAGGGGCCATCACTCTGGAATCCAAAAAGGAATCTGGCCAGTTCAAGAAAGGAACCGAGATCTTATGGTGATACAAGTTGTGTGCAAGTTTGATAAAAATAAAATCATAAATGAAGCTGCTATTGTGCAGACAAGGTCAAAATAGCTAATTCTGGCCCTTTCAGGGGCCATAACTCTGGAACCCATAAAGGAATCTGGCAAGTACAAGAAAGGAATCAAGATCTTATGGTGATACAAGTTGTGTGTAAGTTTGGTAAAAATCAAATCATAAATAAAGCTGCTATTGTGCAGAAAAGGTCAAAATAGCTAATTTTGGCCATTTCAGGGGCCATAACTCTGGAACCCATAATGGAATCTGGCCAGTTCATGAAAGGAATCGAGATCTTATGGTGATACAAGTTGTGTGCAAGTTTGGTTAAAATAAAATCATAAATGAAACCACTATCGTGCAGACAAGAACTTGTTGACGGACGGACAGACGCATGGAAGTTCCTACATATGGATACTTATGTGGCTACTCTTTTGTTCTCTCTATTGTTCTTTTAGCCAAGTAAGAGAAAAATAGCCACATAAAAGCCTTATGGAATGAATGACATCAAAGAAAAAGTACAGTTACCTATTGTTCCTATAGCCACCTAAGTATGCAAATGTGAGCTCGGACGGACTGACGACGGACAAAGGACAAAGAGTGATCACAAAAGCTCACCTTGTCACTATGTGACAGGTGAGCTAAAAATGTAAAAGATTGCAACCTTGCTGGGTATAATATTAATTTCAAAATAATTTCATGACGTCTAGCGACAAAACAAACATTCTGAATCCTGTCAACATGTATAATCATTATCATGAATTTAGACTGAATGAAATTATTTCACTGTAGAAGCCAAATAAGTTCACAATTAACAGAACATTTCAAATACTACATACCAAGCTGTAATTAAGTTAGTGTAACCAAAATGCCTTTCGGCAATTTTCTTGCGAGAGAGCATATACTCATAGCCTGCTTTGGAATTCTTCTGTATCAAAAATAATGAAAATTGTTGCAAAATATGTAAAATAGTTCTAAAAGGTAAAACATCCATACTTCAATTTCTTCAGAAGAAAACACTGTTATATTATAAAATACATAAATGAAATAAATAAGTTTATCCAAGGCAATAACAGACTCCACACCAATATTCAAAAGCTTAATAAAAAACAACATAGTAATAATCAACAAAATTCCACAAAATATGTCTTCCTGTATGAATCAAGTACCATTGTTACAAATAATACCAGAAATTACCTACTATGTGAGCAACTCCAAGGTTTGTGGGTACAGACAATGTTTTCTATAATAAATCTCAGCAGTGCGCCATTTGATACTCCTGTCCATTGTGAGTATTTTGGGAGGTTTGCTGAGGAAAAGATCACATTAAAAAAACATAATGCACTGAAGAAATATTTCCATCTGCTTCTTGCTTCTAGTTTACATGTCCTTGGCCCTAAGTTATAAAACTGAGTAACCAGTCTATGAACTCATGCATCTGATTGGTTGTTTTTGAACACAATCCTAAAGGTGTCCAGAGGAAAAGTTGTGCTATGACGCTGGTCTCCATACTACTGTTATAAAACCTTGGAGCTGGTTGGAACAATAATCTTGAGACCAAGGCATTGGTCCACATTTAACTGTTGCTATCTGCGATCATCTCATTAACTCTGGGAACAGTTCTGTTATAAATATATCCAGGAAAACGTAACTCAACTGAAATAAAAGAAAAGCCAACAAGTGAAATAAGTTATATATCAATAGCAATGTCATAAAACAACAAGAGCTGTTTTCAAAACACATATACCACCATGGTGGCCGGTCAAAAATAAATGCTTGTACAATCTTTAGTCTAAAGTATATTGTACCACTGACTTTTGACCTAATGACTACCTGATCGATAAGGTTATAAAGTTTAATGGCCTTTGGCGTAACCTTTCTCCATCTACAGATTAAAATCATTTTTGGTATCATGACCTCTGCCACCCTTGACCTTTCACCTTGTTATTCCAAAAGAAATAGGAGTCATGTAGTGATCACACAAAATCCCCCAATGAAGTCTGATTACAGTAGGCACAATCATTCATCAGTGACAGTCATTATGACCTTGACCTTTGACCTACTGATCCTAAAACATTAAAGGGACTGGACTCCAAATATGATCTTTCTTTCAAATTATTATGACTATAAAACATGAGTTTTTGTATCTTAAACATGCTAAATCAAGAAAGAAACTCATGTCAGGTCAAAAATTGAACTCGGGCTGCTTTGGCAATAAAGACTTTCTTACAAACTTGACCAATACACCAAGGAGGAATTCGTACTAAATGGCCATTTAAATAAAGCAGTTAAGGCAGTTTACCTGTGGTAACCCATTACAAACATTTTAATACTGAAAAGAAAAATTAGTAAAAACAACTAATTTTCATGTGTTTGCATAACATATCATCTATAAAAGCCTCCTTACTGAATATGGCAATAACTTCCTGATATCTTAAAAGTTTCCTTTTTCTTTGTTGTAGTATGATCTGCAAATGAACTGATCATCAGAATCAGCTGAAAGCTTGTTCCCAGTTTCAAAAAATTTGTGATATATCTGTAGATGTGTATCAATTTATGAAAATGATTAAACAATTTAAATGGACAAACAGGCAAGATCTCAAAGTGTATTTGTAAGTAAAACCAACAAAATAAATGGTTAAGTTACCCACAGGATGGGTCATCAAATGCTAATAAGGAAAAAAATTCACTTTAAATGTCAATCTTATAACCATTAAGATTAATGGTTAGAACCAAAGAAAATGATTTAATGAGATAAAACATTCAGTGTAAATTAATCAGAGTATTTACAGCTTTCATTCTGATATATTCAGATAGATTTATCTTGGTAACAGATGCCCAACATGAATTCAAACACATGCTGCATAATCAAAATACAATGAGATATGTAAGGCACATCAATATAAAGGACAATATAACTAAAACTATGAAGTCTTTTAAAGACTGGTTTTAAGAACAGGATCTAAAATGGTTTTACACATATATTGGCCCCCTCCCCATCTCCTACTAAGGCACTTGGTCTCTGCCCTCAAATATCTGCTACAGGTCCCCTTCTAACAATTTGGTCCTTGTCCCAACCTCTAACATCTGCTTCAGGCCCCATCTCCAACAATGGTTCTTGGTCCCAACTCCAGGCCCCCATCTCCAACAATGGTTCTGAGTCCCAACACTCTTAACATCTGCTCCAGGCCCCCATCTCCAAAAATGGTTCTGGGTCCCAACTCCAGGCCCCCATCTCCAACAATGGTTCTGAGTCCCAACACTCTAACATCTGCTCCACGCCCCAATCTCCAACAATGGTTCTGGGTCCCAACACTCTAACATCTGCTCCACGCCCCAACCTCCAACAATGGTTCTGGGTCCCACCCCTCTAACATCTGCTCCAGGGTCCCATCTCCAAAAAATGGTTCTGGGTCCCAACCCTCTAACATTTGCTCCAGGGTCCCATCTCCAAAAATGGTTCTGGGTCCCAACCCTCTAACATCTGCTCCAGGCCCCCATCTCCAACAATGGTTCTGGGTCCCAACTCCAGGCCCCCATCTCCAAAAATGGTTCTGGGTCCCAACACTCTAACATCTGCTCCACGCCCCCATCTCCAACAATGGTTCTGGGTCCCAACACTCTAACATCTGCTCCATGCCCCACTCCAACATGGTTCTGGGTCACCCCTTAACATCTGCTCCAGGGTCCCATCTCCAAAAATGGTTCTGGGTCCCAACCCTCTAACATTTGCTCCAGGGTCCCATCTCCAAAAATGGTTCTGGGTCCCACCTCTAACATTGCTCCAGGCCCCCATCTCCAACAATGGTTCTGGGTCCCAACTCCAGGCCCCCATCTCCAAAAATGGTTCTGGGTCCCAACTCCAGGCCCCCATCTCCAACAATGGTTCTGAGTCCCAACACTCTAACATCTGCTCCACGCCTCCATCTCCAACCATGGTTCTGGGTCCCAACTCCAGGCCCCAATATCCAAAAATGGTTCTGGGTCCCAACACTCTTAACATCTGCTCCAGGCCCCCATCTCCAACCATGGTTCTGGGTCCCAACACTCTAACATCTGTTATAGGCCCCCATCTCCAACAATGGTTCTGGGTCCCAACTCCAGGCCCCCATCTCCAACGATGGTTCTGGGTCCTAACCCTCTAACATCTGTTATAGGCCCCCATCTCCAACAATGGTTCTGGGTCCCAACTCTGTTATAGGCCCCCATCTCCAACAATGGTTCTGGGTCCCAACTCCAGGCCCCCATCTCCAACAATGGTTCTGAGTCCCAACACTCTAACATCTGCTCCAGGCCCCCATCTCCAACAATGGTTCTGGGTCCCAACTCCAGGCCCCAATCTCCAGCAATGGTTCTGAGTCCCAACACTCTAACATCTGCTCCAGGCCCCCATCTCCAAAAATGGTTCTGGGTCCCAACACTCTAACATCTGCTCCAGGCCCCCATCTATAAAATGGTTCTGGGTCCCAACACTCTAACATCTGCTCCAGGCCCCCATCTCCAACAATGGTTCTGAGTCCCAACACTCTAACATCTGCTCCAGGCCCCCATCTCCAAAAATGGTTCTGGGTCCCAACACTCTAACATCTGCTCCAGGCCCCCATCTCCAACCATGGTTCTGGGTCCCAACACTCAGACATCTGTTATAGGCCCCCATCTCCAACAATGGTTCTGGTCCCAACCGTCTAACATCTGCTCCAGGCCCCCATCTCCAAAAATGGTTCTGGTCCCAACCCTCCTACATCTGCTCCAGGGTCCCATCTCCAACAATGGTTCTGGGTCCCAACACTCTAACATCTGTTATAGGCTCCCATCTCCAACAATGGTTCTGGGTCCCAACCCTCTAACATCTGCTCCATGCCCCCATCTCCAACAATGGTTCTGGTCCCAACCCTCTAACATCTGCTCCAGGGTCCCATCTCCAACAATGGTTCTGGGTCCCAACACTCTAACATCTGTTATAGGCCCCCATCTCCAACAATGGTTCTGGTCCCAACCGTCTAACATCTGCTCCAGGCCCCCATCTCCAACAATAGTTCTGGGTCCCAACACTCTTAACATCTGTTATAGGCCCCCATCTCCAAAAATGGTTCTAGGTCGCAACTCCAGACCCCCATCTCCAACAATGGTTCTGGGTCCCAACCGTCTAACATCTGCTCCACGCCCCAATCTCCAACAATGGTTCTGGTCCCAACCCTCTAACATCTGCTCCAGGCCCCCATCTCCAACAATGGTTCTGGTCCCAACACTAACATCTGCTATAGGTCCCTATCTCCAGCAATGGTTCTGGGTCCCTACCCTCTAACATCTGCTCCACACCCCAATCTCCAACAATGGTTCTGGTCCCTACCCTCTAACATCTGCTCCACACCCCAATCTCCAACAATGGTTCTGGTCCCTACCCTCTAACATCTGCTCCACACCCCAATCTCCAACAATGGTTCTGGTCCCAACCCTCTAACATCTGCTACAGGTCCCCATCCCATTCACAAAACTGGGTTTGGGCCCCTACCCTCTAACATCTGCTCCAGGCCCCCATCTCCAACAATGGTTCTGGGTCCCAACTCCAGGCCCCCATCTCCAACGATGGTTCTGGGTCCCAACTCCAGGCCCCTATCTCCAACAATGGTTCTGGGACCCTACCCTCTAATATCTGCTACAGGTCCCCATCCCATCCACAGAACTGGGTCTGGTCCCTACCATGTAATTTCTGCACCAGGCCCCATCTCCAGCATCTTTCCTGTTGTTTTAACATTTACAATACTAAGATCAATACCTGTTTGCTGAGTTAAGGTTGTTTTAACATTAACTGTACAAAGATCAGTACCCACTATTTGAGCTTCGATTGTTTTAACATAAACCATACAAAGATCAGTACCTATCAGTTAAGGTTGTTTTAACATTTACCATACAAAGATCAGTACCTGTTTGTTGAGTTAAGGTTGTTTTAACATTTACCATACAAAGATCAGTACCTGTTTGTTGAGTTAAGGTTGTTTTAACATTTACCATACAAAGATCAGTACCTGTTTGTTGAGTTAAGGTTGTTCTAATATTTACCATACAAAGATCAGTACCTGTTTGTTGAGTTAAAGCTGTTATAGCATTTACCATACAGAGATCAGTTCCAGTCTGTTGAGTTAGGTTGTTTTAACATTTACCATACAGATATCAGTACCTGTTTGTTGAGTTTAGGTTGTTTTAACATTTACCATACAGAGATCAGTTCCAGTCTGTTGAGTTAGGTTGTTTTAACATTTACCATACAGATATCAGTACCTGTTTGTTGAGTTTAGGTTGTTTTAACATTTACCATACAGAGATCATACGTTTGTGAGTAAGTTTTTTACATTTACCATACAAAGTCAGTACCTGTTGCGAGTTAGGTTGTTTTAAAATTTACCATACAGAGATCAGTACCTGTTAGTTGAGTTTAGGTTGTTTTAACATTTACCATACAGAGATCAGTACCTGTTTGTTGAGTAAGGTTGTTTTAACATTTACCATACAGAGATCAGTACCTGTTTGCCGAGTTTAGGTTGTTTTAAAATTTACCATACAGAGATCAGTACCTGTTAGTTGAGTAAGGTTGTTTTCACTTTTACCTTACAGAGATCAGTACCTGTTTGTTGAGTAAGGTTGTTTTAACATTTACCATACAGAGATCAGTACCTGTTTGCCGAGTTTAGGTTGTTTTAAAATTTACCATACAGAGATCAGTACCTGTTAGTTGAGTAAGGTTGTTTTAACATTTACCATACAAAGATCAGTACCTGTTTGTCGAGTTAAGGTTGTTTTAACATTTACCATACAAAGATCAGTACCTGTTTGTTGCGTTAGGTTGTTCTAATATTTACCATACAAAGATCAGTACCTGTTTGTTGAGTTAAAGCTGTTATAGCATTTACCATACAGAGATCAGTTCCAGTCTGTTGAGTTAGGTTGTTTTAACATTTACCATACAGATATCAGTACCTGTTTGTTGAGTTTAGGTTGTTTTAACATTTACCATACAGAGATCAGTACCTGTTTGTTGAGTAAGGTTGTTTTAACATTTACCATACAGAGATCAGTACCTGTTTGCCGAGTTAGGTTGTTTTAAAATTTACCATACAGAGATCAGTACCTGTTAGTTGAGTTTAGGTTGTTTTAACATTTACCATACAGAGATCAGTACCTGTTTGTTGAGTAAGGTTGTTTTAACATTTACCATACAGAGATCAGAACCTGTTTGCCGAGTTTAGGTTGTTTTAACATTTACCATACAGAGATCAGTACCTGTTTGTTGAGTAAGGTTGTTTTAACATCTACCATACAGAGATCAGTACCTGCTTGTTGAGTAAGGTTGTTTTAACAGTTACTATACAGAGATCAGTACCTGTTTGTTGAGTTTAGGTTGTTTTAACATCTATCATACAGAGATCAGTACCTGTTTGTTGAGTAAGGTTGTTTTAACAGTTACTATACAGAGATCAGTACCTGTTTGTTCAGTTTAGGTTTTTAAGTACTTTTTGAAGTAGATTTTTAAATTACCATACAGAGATCAGTACCTGTCTGTTGAGTAGGTTGTTTTAACATTTACCATACAGAGATCAGTACCTGTTTGTTAAGTAGGTTGTTTTAACATTCCCATACAGAGATCAGTTCCTGTTTGCTGAGTTTAGGTTGTTTTAACTTTACCATACAGTATCGTACTGTTGTTGAGTAGTTGTTTTAACATTTACCATACAGAGATCAGTTCCTGTTTGCTGAGTTTAGGTTGTTTTAACATTTACCATACAGAGATCAGTACCTGTTTGTAGAGTTAGGTTGTTTTAACATTTACCATACAGAGATCAGTACCTGTTTGTTGAGTAAGGTTGTTTTAACATTTACCATACAGAGATCAGTACCTGTTTGTTAAGTTAGGTTGTTTTAACATTTACCATACAGAGATCAGTTCCTGTTTGCTGAGTTTAGGTTGTTTTAACATTTACCATACAGAGATCAGTACCTGTTTGTTGAGTTAGGTTGTTTTAACATTTACCATACAGAGATCAGTACCTGTTTGTTGAGTAAGGTTGTTTTAACATTTACCATACAGAGATCAGTACCTGTTTGTTAAGTTAAGGTTGTTTTAACATTTACCATACAGAGATCAGTACCTGTTTGTTGAGTTTAGGTTGTTTTAACATTTACCATACAGGGATCAGTACCTGTTTGTTAAGTTAGGTTGTTTTAACATTTACCATACAGAGATCAGTTCCTGTTTGTTGAGCTTAGGTTGTTTCAACATTTACCATACAGAGATCAGTACCTGTTTGTTGAGATTAGGTTGTTTTAACATTTGCCATATAAAGATCAGTACCTGTTTGTTGAGTTTAGGTTGTTGCAATGCATGTAGAATCATCAGAGTTCCTTCTCTATGTTCTTTCTCCCCTATTGCCCAAACAGCTGGTTCTGTGGGGAAGAACAAAGTATGAAATATATTTATGAAAGAAAAAAAGGAGGGCTATGAGGCCTTAAGCCACACACTTCACCTTATTCCAGACCAAGTTTTGTGAACGTCCATCAAGTTATTCATGAGAGAAGTAGTTTGAAGTGTGTTTTTCTATTTTAAGATTTGATGGTCCCTAAGTGCAATCAAGCACTTGAACAAATAAGTGAATGGTCCACAGATAAGTTTTTTGCAGGAGTAATAATGTCATATGTAGATATCTACATATCATCTTAACTGATTTCACTGTGGGCTGAACTGAAAACTGTCCTAACTCACTGAATTTAGATATATTACGCCAAAATTCATATTTGAAAATATGAACAATTACTCCAAAGTATCTATGTTAACATTAAATCAAACTAGTGTGTGTACAAACAATACTATGCGCTAGGTTTAAATCAATACATACCTAATACAACAATAGCTAAGCACAGTATAAATATGTACTACCACTAAAATTCTGAAAGACGTTTAATTTAATGACTCTATACATGATAATTGTGGATGTAGCTCAACAAACACAAATCATTAATAAATTTCATCAAGTTAAATTTTAGTGAAAGACATGCATTGGATATCTTAAATGTTTCCTGTTCAACCCAAGATATATCATATACATACTCGGTAGAAAATCAAGGCATCCAGACACTGCTTCTTCATAACGTTTTCTTTTGTCATCATCTGTCCTGAAACAGACATAGGGATATTTCTTCTTCAACACCTGACAGTCAAACTGTTAGCTTTAATACTGGTACAGGTTTTTACAAGAATTCATTTAAACATTTTATTTTTATTTTGGGACTTTATTCGTAGTTTGGAACCAATTCATGCTTCTCTTATCTAATCATCTAGAGGTCACACATTCAGCTCCTAGAAATGGATGAGGTTTTCCATATCAACATGACATAAAACAATACAACATAAGTCACTTGTCCTCCACCCTTGATACATGTTGTTTCAGAGTTTTTCTATCTTTAGGTCTGATGAACCCTAGAAGGGGCCAAGGTCAACCATTTAAACAAACGTGATAGAAGTCTATGCCAGGATGCTACTGACCAAGTTTAGTGTAATTATGACCAGTAGTTTCAGAGAAGATGTTTAAGTAAAAATGTTGATGCAGGAAGAAGGACAACAGACAATCCATCTACACTAATAGCTCACCTTGAACAAAGTTCAGATGAACTAACAACCTATATACCTCAGAGAGCAACATTTCATCATATTACATAAATCATTTGTTGAAAGTTATTTTTAAATCAAACCAGGCATAAACTGTTAAAGTTGTGACACAAAAAACTGATGAATAAGTGCATTCTAACCCTGTGATACAGCAACTGTGGCTTCGGTGTAACTCACTATCATTTGTGTAGTTATTTTCAAATCTCTGGTATAACTGGGTACAAGCATTGTCTAGTTGCCCCTTAAATGAGGCACTCACTTTGAGCAAGGGTCCTTTATTTTAGAAGCAACACCTTGTCATCTAACACTGATCCCTTCTTGGTAATTAGTGCACAACAAATCATAAATATAAAACTATTCTAAAATCCCTCTATGTATAAATGCCAGTTCACATTGGACATTCATCTCCCCTTTGATCACACTCTAGAGCTGGGAATCAGGTTATATTATAATTGTTCAAAGGTTTTTACAACTGAAATTTTCAAAATGCACTTCAATACTTTGTTCTGTGTCTTTGTCAATGCAAATAAAAGATACCTTGGTGGATCGTTGTCAAAGAAAAGCACATCTGAAAAAGACAAAAAAAAATAAAAAAAAATCAGATATTAAAAATGTGTCAAATAAAGAAAACTTGGCTAAAAGTTAATAAAGCTGAGTTTGGAAGGAGGTTTTTGAATTCAGCCTTACCATTGGTCAATATCAACATCTTTCTTTTTTCATTTTTATCTCTAGAAAAACAGTTATGTTGCCTTATTTTAAGTGTACACACAGGATGCCATTTTCCTATCTATATCTTGGGTACAGGCTTTATTCATTGTTATCTGGAAAGATGACATTACCCACTGATTTCTGCCCTATCAAACATGAATAACTACCTTAATTCAATGCCATCAGAAGCCTGAAAGGCAAAATCAGATCATTCATAACTCACTAAATGACAAAAGTCAAGATACCTAGTTAACATAAGTGAATATGTGAATGGCAGTAATGGGCACCAACAGGCAGTTTTGTCCTGTTAAGATACTTATGTGGATAACATGCAGTTTTGTCACTTACCTGATAATAACTGAATAAGTGACTGATAAGTGGATATGTGGTTGGCAGAAATATGCTACCATACATGTATGTATCTGAGGCGTGACATGTGAATCTGACATTTTCTTTATATGTCTGCAGTTTCCAGCCAAAATGAGTCTATGATGACACTTATCATATAACAAACAGACTGTATACCTCTAAGCAGGTGAATAAGTGAGACCAGTCTATGCTCCTGGGTGACCATGTGAACTTTGTAGTCTGTGTACCAGTCTAAATATGCTTCTAATGTTGATTTTACAAACATTCGAGCTGTGTAAAGTAGATGGTGACACCAGTCTGTTACATGGTAAACAAATCTCGCTGAAATGGTCATATAATGTACATCAGAAATATTGTTAGCAAACATAATGTATAATAATAATAACAGGTGGAGACAAACAAATTGAATATCATGCAGACCTTTCTAGTAAATAAGAGAGAAGCTCAACTTGGGATTCTATCAATAAACTTCTTGAAAACATAAATCACTCATAAACTTACATCGCTATATTTTCAGAGAATATCTTAGAGAACATTTCAATTTCTTTGATAACTTTTCAAGTGATTATCTTCAATTTGACAATTTCCCCCTACAAGCCCAGCTTAACCTATTCATTTATTTCAGAACATATTTGATAATGAAGCTGACCAGCTCCATATGGACAATATAAGAACACCAGAAAGAACTTGGAGATTATGAAGTAGGTCAGAAGCAGACACAAATATTTTCCGTAACGAAATTATCAAAGACATACTGTAGAAAGCATTTTGTTCTTTATCTCTGTTTGTTGTAGAAAAGGTGTATACGACTGAAAAAATTATTAGCACATGTTCTTGACTGTAGAACAGGGCAGAAAGCTAACCTAAAACTGACACTATTCTACATCTTAAGAAATACTGATAAAATAGTACAAATAAAAGACATCACAAATGCTTTGGATCAACCAGTTAGAAGAGGGAGTTGTCTTTCAACTCAGTTTGTTTATGTTGGACTTAGGAGACATTGAGTTTGTTAAGAAATTTGTTTGTAATAATTGTATAAATGAAGAAATAGATGAATAGCAAGTTTTAGAGTAATTACAAAATAATTTTACCTATATAAATTAATGAGTCATATATTCCTTCCACATCTGACATTTCAACAAACAGGTCTCCATCCACATGGTCTCTCCTGTCTATACCATTGGCATTGTTCTCGTACATCGTCTGACATAACTGCAATATATATATATATATATACACAGTAGAACATCAATCAGTCAAGGGGATATGCAAAATATCCGAGTTACCCAATGTTACGAGTTAACTATCAACAACCCAAACATGTACGCAAATAAACATGAACTACAAATGCTATTTCACAATTATCATCTTGGTTTTACAAAAACAGTTGAAATGAGTAACTATCTGACTTCTTTAATTAAATGTGAACAATTTTCAATTAAAGAGCTTTTTCTCTTAATTTTTTATCAATCAATAAATAATACTGCCTACTTTCATTTTAGAATGTGTGCTCAAGTTTTAACACATTATTCTATCTCTCATTTTTTTCTCATGAAATTAAGACTCCAACAAAACTTTATAAATTGGCAAATTACAGAAACAAGAAACGCGGCAATGCCACGAAACCAGGTTTTCAACACTTTTCCTAAGAATAAACAAGAGTGCCAGAACAATATACGCCCGTCACAGCAAATTTCTTTACTCTAGCACCTGTATTTGCAGATGTAATTTTAATTTTGTGGTTGTTTAGTAATCATTGTAATTCTTTTGTTTTTCTAAGTCCACAAAAAAACTCCTTACTAGGTAGAGATACCTTATAATACACCTAAAATTAGAAAGTAACAACTATGTTGTACCACAGGAAAGTGGACTTGGTTTTTCCCTACGGTCAATTATAAAAAAGTTACAATATAAGTTATTTATAGTAACAACTAAGAGAAGTTAATCTTAAAAAAAAAAAAAAAAAATTTTTAAGTCCACACAGAAATCCTTACCAGGTAGAGATTGGTCAAAATACACCTCAAAATTGGATGTAACATGCATGTTGTACTACAGAAAAGTGGTCTCGATTTTTCCCTACGTCTAATAATGAAAAAGTTACAATATAAGCTATGTATAGTAACAACAAAGGGAAGTAATTCTAAAGAAGGGAACTGCGCAAGACACTTCGTCTCATGATGGTGTATAATTGTGTCAAGTCACATCAAAATCCCTCTATGCATGAAGAAGATATGCTCCGGACAAGGTTTTCATTCTTGTATCCTTTGACCTCTAAGTGTGACCTTGACCTAAGACCTAGGGACCTGGTTCTTGCGCATGACACTCCGTCTCATGATGGTGAACAATTGTGCCAACTTTCATCAAAATTTCTCCATGCATGTAGAAGATATGCTTACCCTAACCCTAACCTAACCCTAACCCTACTTTTATTAACAATGACCTTAACCTTGATCCCAGAAACCCCAAAATCAATCCCAAGCTACAACTTTATATAAGTTTTCTATACACCAAGTTTCATCATGATAGCTCATTCCTAAGTTAAGTTGTTGACCGGAAACCCTTTTTCTATTTTAAGTAACAGTGACCTTGCCCTTGACCCCAGAAACCCCAAAATCAATCCCAGCCTTTGTCTTGATATAAGGTACATACATACCAAGTTTTATTCAAATATCTTTACCAAAACAAAAGTTATTGACCGGAAACACCAGTTTGACGCCGCCATCCGCCGGCCCGCCCGTCCTCCCGCCCGACCAACGACATACCCCAATCTAATAGAAATGCATGAAATGATTTAAACCCTTTCATTGAAGATGGAGTTTTGGTAAATGGCTAAGTATGTTTAAGTGTCAGTAACCAGTATATAAACATTTGTATCATCCTAAACTACTGTTATCAACTTTACATACTCATTTACATAAAATGTTAATGTCATCATCTGAATATATATTATGCAATATCTATATAACAATAACCAATGCATTATACATATGATTATAACAAAATGTATGCAGAATTGGATACAAAAACTGCCAAGAAATTATAATTAAAAAACATACTGCCAACATAAATAATACTTGCGCTTTCATCAGATATTGATATGCACTAAAATTTGCATAAGTAAAAACTAACAAAATACTTATAAAGGAACCTTTGTAGATTTAATGTGGTTACATTGATCCATGAAATTCAATCCCAATAAACAATTAAAATTTCCATATCTTTTATCTTCAAAAGTTGAAATCCATCATTTATTTACCCTTAAAATATCTGTTTTGGCCTCAAAACCACAAAGTTTCATGTAAACAATATTGAACTATTCCACAGTACAAACAATATTACCAACTACTAATTATGTATACAATGATTCACCTACAATGTGTTGTTATGAGACCTCAAAATATAGGAACAGTAAAAATTTACAGGTATATTTATGGTG
Source organism: Mercenaria mercenaria (assembly GCF_021730395.1). Taxonomy (NCBI): domain Eukaryota; kingdom Metazoa; phylum Mollusca; class Bivalvia; order Venerida; family Veneridae; genus Mercenaria; species Mercenaria mercenaria. The sequence continues at coordinate 68,772,901 of NC_069377.1, forward strand.
ACTTTGATTAAGAAATAAAATATCTCTTTTAATGATTTGTTGTTGAATAAAACCATTGTTTGGAGATGATATGATAATACTGGCTAGCGGCCACCAAATCCGGACGACCACCAAACCGGACAGTCCTGTAAAAGCTGTTTTTGGTCTTTAACCTTGCTAATCTGTTTAAGATCAAATGGACGCTTGATTTTGAACAACAGGGCAAAGTTACAACAGTTAAATTTAAGTATTTTACAAGAAATGCTACATTTCATTTCGTCTGCACTCACGAAGCATGTTTACATGTCGGGGGAAGTCGGAAGTGGCGCGATGCGCATGTGCAGTATTTCCGTGAGCTCCCGCCATTAAATCTAAAGGTCCTATGCAAATTTGAGGTAAGCAGACGAGACGTTTAGTAAACACTTATATCGGGGAAATACACCTTTGATAATTCAGTGCATGACCTTTACACACCCTAAAACACATTTTCATATCAAAATATTCACTTGAAAAGTGAAATTTTAAAAGATTTGGTTGGGAGAGATACTATCAAATTTATAGATTCAAGACAGGTAATTCATACAATTCTAGGACTCAGACACTGTACGACTACTTTCCATTGGTTGAAAATAAACTTTAATTCAATGTTGAATGTAAATTGAAAATCAATAAAGTGACAACTTGCTGTCCAGAAACATGGTACTGTTAGACCTTAAAACAACGTGATTCGGTGGCCCTTTGTGCGGGCCTCGAAAAAGTACTTGACCTAATTTTAGAAGTAAACAAATTAGCTCTTTAGTTAGGAGGAGAACCTAGCTTTGTTCACGTGGAATTTCAACCACCAGATATATCTATTTCCTGAGTTATCTTGAAAAATATTCCAAAAGTGTCCGGTTGTAGGACACTAGCCAGTATGCATCTGAACAACAAACAATGATTATTCATTCAAGAGCAAATCACTAAATGAGATATATTATTTTGATTCCAACACATTATCAAGGATTATTGTTTACATCAAATACTTGCCTGTATTGTGTGGTCTTCTTTTACAGCAGCTATGAAGTTTGACGCTATGACGTCTAAACTCGTTTGTGTGTGTGTGTGTGTGTGGGTGGGGGGGGGGGGGGGGGGGGGGGGGGGGCGCTAATAACACACAGTTTTCAGCCTTCTTTCTTTAATAAGGAAATAAACTGGGTCATGTGAGAATGTCGAATAACTGTTTGAATTTCTTATGCTGAAATAGTCGTAATAACCCAATTTAGGTAGATTTAAGCATTCTTCTAGGATTACTGGTACCGGCAGACCCCCATGAGCCTCTCCTGACTTTCAGGCACAAGTAGAACCACTGGCCTTATATGCCATCTAGATATCTTCCTCATATGAATGAATCTGACATTCGGAAGAAGAGCGTGAAGGGCAAATTGATTTAAAGTTAGCTACCCACACACCTGACAAGGGTGTCCAATAATGCCCCGTTCTGAAAATGACATTGTCTCCCAGAACACTTATTTGGGGGTTTACAGTACTGTAAACAATTGATTATGTGAACACTGACTTACCTTCAAACTTGATGTTGACAACAGAGAGGCATCAGAATCTCTTCTTTCTTGTTTGCTAAAAGTAAACAAACAGGTCAATGCAACAAGTTACTCATATAAAATATGTTGTAAGAACTTGACTACAATTGATGTAAAATAGATATATCACTACTAAGCTGCTTAATGACTAGTGTATCTTACCCAGGTCGTGGTTTAGGAGGCTCTGTACTTTTCTCAAATCCGACCAGGAACGACTCCAGGTGCTGCCCTTTCTGCAATATAAAGGAAACTATTATAAAAGAGCCGCATCGTGAGAAAAGCAACATAGTGCATTTGCAACCAGCATGGATCCAGACCAGCCTGCGCATCCGCGCAGTCTGGTCAAGATCCATGCTGTTCGCTTTCAAACCCTATTGCAATTAGAGAAACTGTTAGTGAACAGCATGGATCCTGACCAGACTGCACAGATGCACAGGCTGGTCTGGATCCATGCTGTGATTTTTTAAATTTTCAAATTTACTGTGGCTAAGTATCAATTCTATATCTAGTATGCATTAATAATAAGATGTATATATAACAAAAAGATCATTAGTTTTACATATCAAAACTTAATAATTCTGTTTAGAATGTTCATGTTTAGTTCTCTGTAACAACTTGACATTCAACTTAATATCATAAATCATTTTAAACAGCTGACATTGTGGTTTTGAAAAAAACAAATAAACGGAGCTAGAATGACAGTGTGATTTAGCTTAGTTTCACCTACTAGCCTCTGACTTAGCATTCAAATCTGCCAGGGTATTGACAACTTGCTCTTTTTCTGAAGATTTTCTTACTTACCTCTTTCACTAATTTTCTGGCACCCGATTTCAGAACACGGCCTGAAAAAAATCAACAATGTTCAAAATTCCTATTCAACATGAAATCACTGGGATTCAAATTTATAAATTTTGGAGTTTTCAAAATATGTCAAACAGTATAAATGACAGAATGAGAATTCAAACAACCAGTGCACTTAATATCATATATTGGTAGCAATTTTGGTCTGGTATTACTGAATAACAATTTCATTTTTTTGCAAAATACTCTACTATTTTGAAGAGGAGTTTATTTTAGAATGTAAAAGCTTATCAAAAAGAACAAGTTACACCACATGTAATTTTACCTATACAGTACAACCAAACAAAAACAAATAGCCTCTAAACCAATGAAAACTTTCATTTTCAACAGGTTTCAGGATTGTATGGGTTATTACAACACTACAACAAATTCTAGATGATGAAAATTGTTCAACTGGAAGGGGTTTCCACTTTTCCAAAGTTTCTAGTTAAGAGACACTATGTATTATTATAGCTTATTAAAGATCTTCACTTAATACTATTACCTCTTCTTCAAAAATCCCTACAAGACTCACCTATGTTGATATCTAGTCCAAAATCAAAGGCTGTTTCAGCAGTGAAAAAGTTAAATAGTAGCTGACTGCCCTTCAACACAGGTTTTGTTAACAATTTCTGAAATAGCAAAATTCAACAAACTTATAAACCAAACACTTTGGTCAATATTCATCAACATATGAATTTTATTCTTAGAAAGGTTTATATAATATTTTGATGTTTATAGACTTTTTGTTCTGCTAAAATAACTGCCATTGTAACATCAATGAGACCATAGTTCAATTCTGTAACATCAATGAGATCATAGTTCAATTCTGTATCATCAATGAGACCATAGTTCAATTCTGTAACATCAATGAGACCATAGTTCAATTCTGTAACGTCAATGAGATCACAATTCAATTCTGTAACGTCAATGAGATCATAGTTCAATTCTGTAACATCAATGAGATCACAGTTCAATTCTGTAACATCAATGAGATCATAGTTCAATTCTGTAACATCAGTGAGATCACAGTTCAATTCTGTAACATCAGTGAGATCATAGTTCAATTCTGTAACATCAGTGAGATCGTAGTTCAATTTTGTAACATCAGAGAGATCATTAATAAGTTCAATTCTGTAACATCAATGAGATCATAGATCAATTCTGTAACATCAATGAGATCATAGTTCAATTCTGTAACATCAATGAGATCACAATTCAATTCTGTAACGTCAATGAGATCATAGTTCAATTCTGTAACATCAATGAGATCACAGTTCAATTCTGTAACATCAATGAGATCACAGTTCAATTCTGTAACATCAGTGAGATCATAGTTCAATTCTGTAACATCAGTGAGACCACAGTTCAATTCTGTAACATCAGTGAGATCATAGTTCAATTCTGTAACATCAATGAGATCATAGATCAATTCTGTAACATCAATGAGATCATAGTTCAATTCTATATCATCAATGAGACCATAGTTCAATTCTGTAACATCAATGAGACCATAGTTAAATTCTACAACGTCATTGACACCACTGTTCAATTCTGTAACGTCAATGAGATCATAGTTCAATTCTGTATCATCAATGAACATCAAGCTGGTATTCCCTTATGGCATACATGAATTCAATTTTGCTTTAATGGGGGAAGTGGGAAGAAAGAAGGTATTCATATAAGGGTTTGTATAGAGCATGTTTTTTTGCACACATACTTCTAGGTAGGATTCGAATAATTCTCTTTTCCCTTCAATAAACTCCTGATTCTTAGTTCCCATTATCTTTTTAGGAGGAAGTACACAATCATCAAGTTCGGAACCATGGAACTCCTTCAGTTTTTGTTCGAGAGTATAAAATTCTGTGTACTTCCTGGCAACAGTCCAACTGGATCGTCCTTCTGAAATATCAAATGGGAGATCTCATAAGTGTACTAAAAAGACTGATATTTACTTCCATTTATTGCATCATTTAAGGAAAAGACTTACCTTCCATCAGACCAAAAGGCATAAACTGTAACATCAATGAGATCATAGTTAAATACTGTTATATCAATGAGATCATAGTTAAATACTGTTATATCAATGAGATCATAGTTTGCAGGGCTCGACATTAACATTTATCAGACTGTCCTGGACAAGTAAAACGTAAGTCCGTTATTGAATGGTTGTTGTTTAAATAGACAAGTTATCTATTTAGAACAAAATGGACATTATCAATTTCTGTATATGAATGAATGAGCATACAATATACTGCAGACAGGCCAAACAACTGTTTTTATGACAACGGTAGTAAACATGGGTGATTACCTCCCTTCGCAACTGCAGTAATTAATTTTATGACATCAAATTCATTTACGTATTATTTAACTCGGCAACAATGTTAGGCTTGTTTTCAAGCTCTAAAAAGCCTTAACATCAGAAAACACAAAAAGGGAAAATAAGAAACTTTTGGAAGCAATGTTTTATTGCACATCTAACAGACATGTTCAGAGGTCAGGAGTTGAGACATGTTAGTTTCTGGTCAGGACAAGTACTTTCACAGAGTACTTGTCGGACTGGACAAAAGAAAACAAATTTCAATATCGAGCCCTGGTTTGATAACTTACAAGACAAAACCTATTAGACCTTTAAATGCTAAAGGTCTCTGTTACGACTCCACCCACATGCTGCAAGTCAATACTTTTAAACCAGTATTTACTACAGCTTCAAGTTTAAATTTCAACTGAGATTAAATTCCAGCTGGGACTGACTGTCAGTACTGAACAGTCACAGTCATTAGCTTAACATTTAATTTCAAACATGCCATTTACATAAAAATGACAAATAAACTATCATTATCAAACTACATAAAAATGACAATCACACTTAGCTGAGACTAAAAATATTTGTGAACTAGGGCAGTAGTGACTTTTTTGTAAGGTGATTCATACTCAGCAATCTAAACCAGTAATAAAACAAACATTTGCTCAACATTTACCATTCACATACCATTTTCGTATTCAACTCTCCTTATTTCTACAATAAATACAAAGAACTGTTTCTTAGGATTCTCCGGGTCAGATCTGGCCCCTAACCTTGGTATTGTGACCCTCCATGTACTCAGGTCATGCGGTGTGAACTGTTCAATGGTATGCTCAAGGTCCTCAAACTGGGCCTCATCTTCCAACGAACTTGCTGACTAAAAATTGATTTCAAAATGATTGATAAAACATTGTAATGCGTTACTTAGTTTCAGAGATCTTGTTTGAAATGGAGAAAGCTCAGCAAGGAAATGTTGTACCTTCCTCCTCACTGATGTCAAATAAGAACTGGTACTGGTTCGTCTAAACTTGTTTGATACCTGTTTGTTTCAACTTTGCTTTATTTAGATTCTGTTTTGAATGGCTGAGGAAGACCCGATGTGTGTGTACTGCAAGCTAGTGAGACATGGTTCATAGCCTTAGCAGTGAAGGGCAAATAATTCAAGTGCAGCAACTTTAACCATTTAGCCATTTGTTTTGTTGGGTTCGGGTAATAAAAGACTGATGGGACAGAGCCCAGGTGCCCCTAATACCATTATTTCAGGTATGAGTGAACAGCTTCGTAGAACCACTGACCTTCAACAAGCCAGCTGGATGGCTTCCTTAAATAACAACCTGAACTGGGCTTGTACCTACAGAGATGAGAGGCCTGTACTTCAAAAGAGGCCCTTCATATAGCCAAAGAGGCTTGTAAAGTTAAGCACACAAAATGAACACACTTAATGTGGCCCCCACCAGGAAACTAGTCTTTAATGTCTTACATCTGACACTTTGATAGGAGTACAAATGTACGTAATGCTAGCAACCACACAGCTGTAATGTATATCACAATTCTTAGGACTAACTGAAGTTTACAACACTACATGACTTTATCTAAATAAAGACTATCAATACACCAAATCTGTTGACAATAGCTCTGTGGGCGCTTATTCCATATATTCATAAGATATACCCAGCTGAGGAAAAGTCTAAGTGTAAGAGGAGAGAACTCACAGCAACTGTAACAGTATCAGCATCATCTGTGTTCTCAATATCAAGAAGATCCAGGGATGATATTGACCTTGTGTCTGAAATACAAAAAGTTATATACAGAACATGTGAACAAGAAGCATTTTAAGCTATAACAGATGTATAACTGTTACATGTACAAGTATCAGCAGCTGATTTCACTCTGTAGAGAGAACTGCAAATCTGTACACTGCATACTGTAAAATCAATAATTCACAAAAAATTCAACTAGAGTTGTCACAGGAATGACGAATTATACCCCCACAATATGGCCTTGTCACAGAACTAAGCCAATGTCAAAGCTGAACTTGCTTGACCTTTGACCTACAGACCTCAAAATCAATAGAGGTCATCTGCTGGTCATGATCAACCTCCCTATGAAGTTTCATGATCCTCAGCCCAAGCGTTCACAAGTTATTGTCCGGAAAAGGTTTAATTGACCTTTGACATTTGGAACCACAAATAATTATGGGTCATCTGCTGGTCATGATCAACCTCCCTAATAAATTTTGTGATCCTAGTCCCAAGCGACCTTGACCTTTGACCTTCTAACCTCAAAGTCGAACATGACCTGTATTTAATCATGTTACACCAGTGTACAACAAGAGTGCAAGAATGTCACAATATACGCCCGTCACAGCAAATTTCTTTACTCTAGCAGCTGTATTTGCAAATGGAATTTTAATTTTGTGGTTGTTTAGTAATAACTAAGTGTTTTGTTTTTCTAAGTCCACAAAAAAACTCCTTACCAGGTAGAGATACCTTAAAATACACCTAAAATTGGAAAGTAACATCTATGTTGTACCACAGAAAAGTGGTCTTGGTTTTTCCTACGGTCAATTATAAAAAGTTACAATATAAGTTATTTATAGTAACAACTAAGGGAAGTTAATCTTAAAAAAAAAAAAAAAAAAAAAAAAAAAAAAAAAAAAATCAAAAAAAAAATTGTAAGTCCACACAAAATCTTTACCAGGTAGAGACTGGTCAAAATACACCTCAAAATTGGATGTAGCATGCATGTTGTACTACAGAAAAGTGGTCTCGATTTTTCCCTACGACTAGTAATGAAAAAGTTACAATATAAGCTATTTATAGTAACAACAAAGGGAAGTAATTCTAAAGAAGGGAACTGCGCATGACACTTCGTCTCATGATGGTGTATAATTGTGTCAAGTTACATCAAAATCCCCCCATGCATGAAGAAGAAATGCTTCGGACAAAGTCATTCTTGTATCTGACCTTTGGCCTCTAAGTGTGACCTTGACCTTAGACCTAGGGACCTGGTTCTTGCGCATGACACTACGTCTTGTGGTGGTGAACATTTGTGCCAAGTTATATCAAAATCCCTCTATGCATGAAGAAGAAATGCTCGGACAAGGTTTTCATTCTTGTATCCTTTGACCTCTAAGTGTGACCTTGACCTTAGACTAGAGACCTGGTTCTTGCGCATGACACTCCGCCTCATGGTGGTGACATTTGTGCCAAGTTATATCAAAATCCCTCTATGCATGAAGAAGAAATGCTCCGGACAAAGTTTTCATTCTTGTATCCTTTGACCTCTAAGTGTGACCTTGACCTTAGACCTAGGGACCTGGTTCTTGCGCATGACACTCCTTCTCATGATGATGAACAATTGTGCCAACTTTCATCAAAATCCCTCTATGCATGAAGAAGATATGCTCCGGACAAAGTCATTCTTGAATTTGACCTTTGACCTCCAAGTGTGACCTTGACCTTAGACCTAGGGACCTGGTTCTTGCGCATGACACTCCGTCTCATGATGGTGAACAGCTGTGCCAAGTTTCATCAAAATCCCTTCATGCATGTAGAAGATATGCTCCGGACAAGGTCTGTGGACGCCGCCCGCCCGCCCACCCGCCAACCAGCCCGCCCGCCCGCCAGGGGCGTTCCCATAATACGTCCCGTTTTTCAAACGGGCGTATAAAAATTTAAGATCCTAGACCCAAGCGTTCTCAAGTTATCATCTGGAAACTGTTTAACTGTTCCGAGTAACTGTGACCTTGACCTTTGACCAACAGACCTCGACGTCGAACTTGATCTGTATTTCATGATGTTACATCTGTGTACCAAAAATTATGATCCTAGGCCCAAGTGTTCTCAAGTTATCATCTGGAAACCATTTAACTGTTCCGGGTCACTGTGACCTTGACCTTTGACCTACAGACCCCAAAGTCGAACTTGACCTGTATTTTATGATGTTACACCTGTGTACCAAAATATATGATCATAGGCCCAAGCGTTCTCAAGTTATCATCCGGAAACTGTTTAACTGTTCAGGGTCACTGTGACCTTGACCTTTGACCTACTGACCCAAATTTGAACTTGACCTGTATTTTCTGATGTTACACCTGTGTACCAAAAATTATTCAAATCGGTCAAGCCTTTTATGTGTTATCATCCGGAAACCACAAAAACCAAAGGACCGACTGACTGTCCGACTGACCGACCCCCAAGCTCACGCCCATATACCCCCCACAAACTTCGTTTTGTGGGGGTATAAATAGTCAAGCTAAAAATATCATGTCCCTGGTTATATCATCTTAGCAAGCATTTCTTTAAACTGGGGACCAGACATAGGTAATACTAGAGATGCTTTTGAGAAAAGCGCATGTCTCCCACAACTGCCTAATCATCTAAATAGTAAGTCAGTCTTTATATACTGTTTACTTAATCTACATGTGCATGCGCTTTCTTGACAGCAAAAGGACGCCTATACTACTAGTAGTATAGGCGCCGGTTTACGGGTAAAACTGCGCAAGAAATCTGAGTGTTTTTGGTAAATCAAGGGCCATAATTCCAAAGTGCCTAGGCAGATTTGCCTAGTTATTGAACTTGGCCGAGCACTTATTGGCAGACACATTTTGGTGAAGTTTGGTGAAGATCGGATGAGAAATGTTCGATTTAGAGTGCTGACAAGCTTTGTGACAGACAGACACACACACACACAGACTGGAGTAAATCAATATGTCTCCCACACCACTGTGTGGTGGGAGACATAACAAGATACCAAGTAATAACCAACCTGCTGGTTTGAACACTTCCTTGATCTTTGATCCAAAACTTGCAATGCCTGAATTCTTCTTATTTGGTTGTCTATATAAAAAACAAGAGGACCATGATGGTCCTGAATCGCTCACCTATCCCCACATGACCCAGTGTTGAACTGAGCATGACGTCGTTATTTCTATTATTTGACACAGTGACCTAGTTTTAGAGCACATGTAGCCTAGATATCATCAAGATAAAAAATTCTGACCAATTTTCATGAAGATCCATTGAAAAATATGGCCTCTAGAGAGGTCACAAGGTTTTTCTATTATTTGAGCTAATGATCTTGTTTTTGAAGGCATGTGACCCACTTTTAAACTTGACCTAGATATCATCAAGGTGAACATTCTCACCAATTTTCATGAAGATCTCGTGAAAAATATGGCCTCTAGAGAGGTCACAAGGTTTTTCTATTTTTCGACCTACTGACCTAGTTTTTGACAGCACATGACCCAGTTACGAACCTGACCTAGATATCATCAAGCTGAACATTCTCACCAGTTTTCATGAAGATCCATTGAGAAATATGGCCTCTAGAGAGGTCACAAGGTTTTTCTATTTTTAGACCTACTGACCTAGTTTTTGACTGCATGTGACCCAGTTTCGAACTTGACCTAGATATCATCAAGCTGAACATTCTGACCAATATTCATGAAGATCTCGTGAAAAATATGGCCTCTATAGAGGTCACAAGGTTTTTCTATTTTTAGACCTACTGACCTAGTTTTTGATGGCACGTGACCCAGTTTCGAACTTGACCTAGATATCATCAAGATGAACATTCTGACCAACTTTCATAAAGATCCCACAAAAAATGTGACCTCTAGAGATGTCACAAGGAGATGTTTACGCACGGACGTACGGATGGACGCACACATGCACTGACGACGGACCATGCGTGATCACAAAAGCTCACCTTGTCACTATGTGACAGGTGAGCTAACAATTCAATTTATTGTACAATGTCAATATCATCTGAATGATATAATAAGACACAAACTACAGTAAGGCTAATGATACATGTGTGTCATTCAAATAGACCATCTTCCACAAGTTTGCTGAGGTAACATTTCCATGTTTTTCCTGTCTCTACCTCACTTAAGAATAATTTCAAATATATTTTCTGAAAGTGAAACTGAAAAAAGCATCTCTAAAAGTTAAACTTTTTAAAAACCTTTACAAAAAGCTTTTTTTTTACTTTTCAACTTTACACATGGATAAGCATTTTTCTATTTTCAATTTTGTTAGGACAATGGAAAAAGGAGTCCCTTGTCCAGGGCAATTTATTCTAACAAATGAAAATGCTTCCATAATTTGACTTTCAACAAAATGAAAATCTATTGACTTTTTTATTTTTTTTCTCACACTATTTTTTTTGGCTCAACAGTTATATTGTATGGTAATATCTTAAAATTTCTTTACTGCAAAGTTGTGTATGTGGGATTTCAGACAAGTGACAAACATACCAACAGACACACTGGACTTACTTTGCTACATATCTGTTATGCACCTGAGATGCCAGTCTCTCTCCACATATCATTGTGTAATACTGAAAAATTCAGAAACAAGTGTCAGGGCCAGAATTTCTACTCTATATGAAAATCAATCCTTTTTGTTTTGCAAAAGGAAGTCTTCCAATACCAAGGCACTTTACTTAAATAACCCATTTCAAGGATAAAGACATGAAACTACTCTTTTTATGAGATTTTTATAGCAAGTATATTATTTCACAGCAGTCAACATTTCTGGGAGATTTTTCTATTGAACACTTTAACTGACAACCTACATTCTTACTTTATTTCTATATCTCTAACAAAAATGAGGATTTTTGTTTGGTTTTAAGTCTAACTGGTATAATTTCGGTCACATGGCAACTTTCCAGCTTTGGATGCTGGAAGAAGACCCAAGGTCTCCCTCACAGAATCATTTCAGACACAAATCCAGATAGAATAACCAACATTCCGCAAGCAATACTGAATGAAATCTAACATGACAATCTGAGCAAATCTTGAAGTCCCAGAGATCATGGGCAAGTGACTGGAAGTCAGAAACCCTGTGTATCCACTTAGAGTGCCACAAGGCTCTTAATTTTATGTTAAAACAGATAATGCTGCTGTCCAAATAGAGACTACACAGAACTGAATAGTTAGAAAAATGTTACTTCATGAAATTATGAAGTCAATGTCACAAAGGGAGATAATCAAAACTGAATTTTATAGTACTTTCTAATATATTAATATAATCATATAGTCAAACCTATGACAAATACACAAGAAAAGAATTATCAAACATTGGATTTAAGAAAGAAATAATATACTTTATGTTCATAACAAAAAAATGTGGCAGCCACATTTTAATGAAAGGCATTATGACCCTTTAACCAAGCCAAGGTGACTCTAGACTTAGTAAATGCAATATATGTCCTGTATCAAACAGTAAATGACAAACCTCTTCACTCTGATGGAACAATGGCAGGAATGTTTTATTGAGTAGATTGTAGACATGTTCATATGCTCTGAACATTGGAGTGGACGTACGCAGCTTTAATACATCAAAATGTGTACCATCTATAACTGTAATATACAAAATTACAGACATTTAAAAATACATAGCTTCTACATACTGGCAAAGCTGTATAAAGATAACTCTTTGAATGTATTTATGTAGATCTCCATTTCATGCTTTTCTCTAGCTCTTAAACAGAAAATTTCCACATACACTGTTGTTTGTTTTCATTTGTAAGTTTTGTTCTTTACATGTATGATAATAAAGCTCAAGATCTGCGATGAAACAAAGATCTTATTCAAAATGTCTTGGTATATCCTCTCATAATTTGGTAAAACATCTCTATTGTAAAGTGGTTTTTGATATAACGTATGCATATGAATTTTTGTAAAGTTTCACTTAGATAATTCACTAAAATCATCCTAAACACCTGAAATGCCGAACAATATCAACATTCTACCTGAATAAATACTGTGTGTTTTTACTCTACTCACCTGTATTTCCTGAATTATGATGCATATTTAATACTATATAATCCCTTATTAAAACCCATGGGGGCATTGCATTTCACAAATAGGCGAGGGCATTTATCAAGGCCCTATATTTTATAATACAATCGACTGAAATACATCAAAATTTTAGTATAAAATGGACATATTTCATTATTTGTTTTTTGTTACAATAATGCACCTTGTGTCACATGATGTGGGTGATGATGTGGAACAACTTCTTTTAGTCTGACTGATATAAATTTAGAGATAGCAGAAAATTATAACCTTTTTATTTACTCCATCTGTCGTTGTCTGGAACAGCAAACTTTTAACTCTCTCCTCTGATAAGCTGAGAGTGGAGAGAGCTAGAGAGAGCTTTCTGTAGAAACTAGTTTACTTAGTAGGCAGCTGACAACAGACAACATTAAAGTATTTCACGATCTCAACATATTAATATGTATGATTTTTTCCACAAGTTCATTATTCGAAAAGACTTAGAGACCCTTAGAAATTGATTTGGGTGAAGACCAAAGTGTAGTAGTGTATCAAACCGTAAGTAAACTGGGGACATAATTCATAAAATAATGGTGCAGAGTTATGGCTCCAATGTCCTATGTATTGGGTGATGATGTGGAGCAACTTTCCAAGTCTGAATCAAATCCATTAAGTAAAAACAGAGATAGAGTGAAAGTGCAACAGAACTTTAACCTGAAATTATCAGTAAAGAGTGGGGATAATTCATGAAATGTTCATGCAAGTTATGACATTGTGTCTTATGATGCGTATAATGGTGTAGAACAACTGTTTTCAGTCTGGATAAAATCTATTTAACAATAACAGAGATGGAGTGAAAGTGCATCAAAACTGACCTGAAATTCTAAGGGGGCATAATTCCTGAAATATTGGTGCAAAAGTTATGGCTCTTGTGTCAGATAATGTGGGTGATAATGAAGAACAACTATTTTTTCCAGCATATATATCAAGTTACAATTGAAATGATGTGAAAAAGCATTAAAACTAACAATGCCAGCGTGAGTAGGAAAGCTCTTCATATACTTAGTATATTCAAGCTAAAATGACTTTTCTTGGATGAGTCATAGTTTTCCTACTACTTACTCTCTTGCACTTCTGAGACAATATTTTCCTCAAAGTTGATCCTATCAGGTGACTTTGGTGAGAAATAGTTCCTGTGTAATTCCTTCAGATCTTCATGAAGTTTTGACAAATCTTGAGTACTTAAGTCTGGGTCCAATATCTTCTTATTAAAATCCTCTGGAATCATAAACAAGTCTTTTTTAAATACAAATTGTGAAAAATTTAAGCAACCTGAACTAGAAGATGCTTTTGCAAAAAAGCGCATGTCTCCCCCAATGCAAAGTGGTATAGGCCAGAAGTCAATAGGAGTCAATAGCGAAAGTGAAAGAGACACTGATGGTTGGCTGCAATAGGGATCATCTACTTGGCATGTCCAGTCATCCTGCTAAGTTTCAACACTCTTGGCCTAGTGGTTCTCAAGTCACTGTTCAGGCTCCTGTGACCTTGACCTTTGATCAAGTGACCCCAAAATAAATAGGGGTCATCTACTCTGCATGTCCAATCATCCTATTAAGTTTCAACATTCTAGGTCAAGTGGTTCTCAAGTTATTTTCCGGAAATAATTTCACATGACCAGGCCCCTGTGACCTTGACCTTTAATAGACTGACCCAAAAATCAATAGGGGTCATCTACTCTGCATGTTCAATTATCCTATGAAGTTTCAACATTCTGGATCAAGAGGTTCTCAAGTTATTGATGGGAAATGGTTATCAATGTTCAGGCCCCTGTGTCCTTGACCTTTAACGGAGTGACCCTAAAATCGATAGCGGTCATCTATTCTGCATGAGCAATCATCCTATGAAGTTTCAACATTCTGGGTTGAGTTGTTCTCAAGTTACTGACCGGAATTGTTTTCCATGTTCAGGCCCTGTGACCTTGACCTTTAATAGAGTGACCCCTAAATTAATTGGGGTCATTTACTCTGTATGTCCAATTATCTATAAAGTTTTAACATTCTGGGTCAAGAGGTTCTCAAGTTATTGATCAGAAGCGGTTTTCCATGTTCAGGCCCCTGTGACCTTGACCTTTAACAGAGTGACCCCAAAATCGATAGGGGTCATCTACTCTGCATGACCAATCATCCTATTAAGTTTCGGAAATGTTTTTCAATGTTCAGGCCCCTGTGACCTTGACCTTTAACAGAATGACCCCAAAATCGATAGGGGTCATCTACTTTGCATGTACAATCATCCTATGAAGTTTCAACATTCTTGGTCAAGTGGTTCTCTAGTTATTGATCGGAAATGGTTTTCAATGTTCAGGCCCCTGTGACCTTGACCTTTGACAGAGTGACCCCAAAATTAATAGGGGTCATCTACTCTTCATGACCAATCATCCTATTAAGTTTCAACATTCTGGCTCAAGTGATTTTCTAGTTATTGATCGGAAATCATTTTCAATGTTCAGGCCCCTGTGACCTTGACCTTTGACAGAGTGACCCCAAAATCGATAGGGGTCATCTACTCTTCATGACCAATCATCCTATGAAGTTTCAACATTCCGGGTCAAGTGGTTCTCTAGTTATTGATCGGAAATGGTTTTCAATGTTCAGGCCCCTGTGACCTTGACCTTTGATAGAGTGACCCCAAAAACAATAGGGGTCGTTTACTCCAGCAGCCCTACAACCCTACGAAGTTTGAAGGTTCTAGGTCAAATGGTTCTCCAGTTATTGCTCGGAAATGAAGTGTGACGTGTTTCAACATTCTGGGTCAAGTGGTTCTCTAGTTATTGATCGGAAATCATTTTCAATGTTCAGCCCCTGTGACCTTGACCTTTGACGGAGTGACCCCAAAATCAATAGGGGTCATCTACTCTTCATGACCAATCATCCCATGAAGTTTCAACATTCTGGGTCAAGTGGTTCTCCAGTTATTGCTCGGAAATGAAGTGTGACGTATGGACGGACGGACGGACGGACAGGGCAAAAACAATATGTCTTCCCCCTCTGGGGGAGACATTATTAAGACAAATCTTTCTAGACAACCAGAATCTAATTTTGTTTATAGACTAACTGAAACGGATTAATGTTTGATTTACCTACCCCCAACCAGTGTTTTCCATAAATTGCAGCTTTATTTTGCAAGGTGCTGATATGAACCATTCTTTATTCAAAGGTCTCCCAAGAGTGGTAGTAGTATCTTTTTTAATCTTAAGAAATCTTTTATAATGTCGCTTACTTGGCCAATTATTTTTTTAATGTGCAAAAATTAGGCAAAACCACATCTTTATCTTTTCTTTTTATTTTGAAACTGTACAACATAATTATTTACATGGAAATGTTGCTGAAAGTTTAACAGTCATCCATTCACAACAGTCAAAATTTAATTTTGCAAAGTTTTTGGTGTCAAAAAATGAATGCAATTTCCATCAGAAAATACCTCCCAAAATTCTTCTGCAGTAATTTCAAAACAAATCAAGATATTTTAAAACTTTAACAAGTTCCTATTACCAACCCTGGAGATCTTTAGAATGATATATACTATCAATGGTATTGTCTTATATATAAAGAGAAATCAAGTTAAACCCTTGTTACAGCAAAGGTGGATCAAAAAATAGGATAAATGGCATAAAAATATCTTTATAGCAGCAAAAATAATTTCATCATAGGGCCATACCAAGCTGGACCTATGTTTAGTGTCCCTGTGCCGATAGGTTTTTAACTGTTTGTTAAAAAAAAAAACTTTTCTGAAAATGCTGAAACACCAGTGATGCTGGTTAAATCATAACCACAATGACCATTTCTATTTATTACAGAATTACTATGTTAGTTTTAAGCTATTTCAACTCAACAAATACTTGCAAGTTACAACTGTTGTCAGAGGGAGGACAGTAATGCTTGACTATTCAATAGCCTTGTCAAATGAATGAATATAGAAGTCGAAAAAGGGGAACAATTTTGTAAAAATGCAAAGTACAGTTATGGAACCTGTGCACTGCAAGTCAAGTCAATCATTTCCCATTTGTGAGTACTGAGATCATACTAAAACATAAACAAAAATTGCTATTAAAGTCGAAAAGGGGAAAAATTTTGTAAAAAAGCAATATAGAGTTACTGAACTTGTGCAATGTAAGTCATTTTATAACAGTGAATTATTTGTGAAGTTTCAATCCATTCATACAAGTGGTTACTGAGGTACCAGCTTACATATAAAAACTTAACCAATTGGGATGTGGATGCACGAGCCAGTCCAGAGCTTTTCCTATTCTTCCAACAGTCAAGCTAAATATACATACATGTATACTGCTAAAACTCTGCTATATTTTTCATGAGCATAAAAGCTCTCAAGAAGTACGATATTTTTCGTTTTGTGTCAACACTTTTTTCCCCTACCTGGTGGGTAGGTTTTGATTTATTCCCTTTAGGCATATCAACATTATTTAGGTCATACGGTGACTTTCTGGAATGTTTTTAATGGAGGAGGAACCCAGGTGTTTCTCCAGGAATTGTTTCATACATGGGCTTTCAACTGGGTAAAACCACCATCCTATTGTAAGCCAGCTGGATGGATGCCTCACATGAAGAATTACACCCCCCAAGTGAGGTTTTGAAACCATATCAGTGAGGGGTAAGTGATTCCAAGTCAGTAACTTTAACCACTCAGCTGAAACAGAGGCCATCTATGAAGTTTTTGAAAAATGACCGGGCTGCAAAACAAATATCTAACTGGGTATGGCCTTGGTCTGTTCTGTTGAGTTTTAAATCACAGCAACACAATCTTAAGTAATCGTAATCCCATCTCATCATACTTCCTTACACTTCAAACAGACAGCAAAGCTAAAATCATGCTCTCTTATTCAAGGAAAATGTAATAGTCATACCACAGGCCAGTGCAAACTGTAGAACATTAACGGCTGCTTCGCTCTTCAGGAATTGCATAAATGGATACAGCATTTCTGGTTTTTCCGGATCCATAACATCACACAACACTAATCGTAATGTCTGCAATCACAGGTAATGAAAACTATACTAACTAAGGTTGTCCGTAACATTCATATACCTCCCACAATAGCCTGTCAGAGGTTATTGGGTGTGCAAATTTTTTTTGCTGCGATCATGACCAATGACCTAAAAACAACAACACAGGTACTGTACTGATTACAAGCAACCATCCTAAAAACTTTAAAGGTTGCGGGCCAAAACCTTATCAATTGATCAGAAATGGTTTACAAACACAGTCACTCTGACCTTGACCCTTACAAACATAAGGTCACTCTGACCTTGACCCATGAGGTTATCTCTTGACTACAGGCAACCATCTTACAAAGTTTGACAGTCATAAATCCGTAAGAGCTGCAGATATTGATCAGAAACTGTTTTCAGTTATGATGTCACTACTACCTTGACTCTTGACCTATTTACCCGACATACATTAAGGGTCATCTGTTGACCACAGGCTATCTTCCTATGAAGTTTACAGGCAGTAGGCCAAAGGGCTCTTTAGTTTATGCTTTTAACAAATCTATAATGTCTAGTTTCCTATTTATAATACTGCTCCCATTAACTGCAATGCAATTTACATTTTAGACTCAGAAGCTTACTTACTGACTTGCTGACTTTAGTTGTTTGTTCTGGATCACTGAGTGAACCACGTGTCTGATTATTGAAATTTGCCAGGAATGATACCATAGGCGATGGCGTTTCTGGTGGTGGAGGCGGCTGAAACATATTCAAAGGTTATCATGGCCAATCATTTCAATGTTCAAAATATTTCTAGTCAGAAATCTGAAAAAGTTGATGCTTCAGACTACAAATTTACCAAACTAGTTCTTTCAGATATCTATCACTGAAGTTACTGAACATAGAACAATTAATCTTCAGAGCTTAATTATGAAGTATCAGCATGGTACAAATATAACTTTATTTGAAATGAAACATTACAAGTTACTATTATTACACAGAAGGAACAAACACAAGATCTGTCTAATGACAATATGCCCCACTATTTGAAGCCCTTCCATCTAATACTAGCTTACATACAAAAAACTTTAGCAAAATTTTATAAGCTGAACAAGAGGGCATGGTGGCCCAATATCGCTCACCTGAGTTTACTTGCTTGCTTGAACAGTTAAAAGTTTCTACTAAATAAATACAGGCAGGTAATGTGTATGTTTTGTTGTTGTTTTGTTTTGTTTGTTTTGTTGTTGTTTTTCTTTTGGTGGTGGTGGGGGGGGGGGGGGGGGACATTGGGGCAATGATGTTATATGACAATATCAGACATTAAGACTTCAAAAGTTTCCACCACATAAATAAGTGGTAAAGTGACAAAAAAACCCAGGTGGCAATGCTTTTTGATAAAACAGAAAAATTTCTACAACCTTCATAAAGGGTCACCCAAGAAATATTTGTGTAACATTATTTTAAAATCTGGCCTGCTGTTTCACACAATAATATTTTTAAAGTTTCCAATATATACACACACCTCTGGAGACCATGTTTTTGACAAAACAAAATAATTTGAACGATCTTGGTAGAGAGTCACACAAGGACCAGTTATGTGAAATTATTTCAAAATCAGGCCAGCAGTTTCATACAAAAAGATTTTTAAAGTTTCCTCTCTATATTCATATAGGGAAAAGTGAACATGCCCTCTGGCGGCAAAGATTTTTTGAAAAATTGAAATAATTTACCAATCTTGGTAATGGATCACCTAAGGACCATTTGTGTGAATTTATATGCATATAGGGAAAAGAGACCACGCCCCCTGGTGGCCATGTTTTTTGACAAATCGTAATAATTTTGGCAGAGGGTTATAAAAGGACCATTTCTGTGAAATTATTTCAAAATCGGGCCAGCAGTTTCATACAAGAAGATTTTTTAAGTTCCTACTACATATACATGTATATACTGGGAAAAATGACCATGCCCCCTGGCTGCCATGTTTTTTGATGAACTGTAATAATCTGAACAACCTTGAAAGAGGGTTACATAAGGCTCATGTGTGTGAAAGTATTTTGAAATCGGACCAGCAGTTTAAGAGATGTTGTAAGAAGATTTTTCTATTTCTGGCTCTGGTGGCCCTTATTTGCAACCAAGCAGAACCATTTGAACAACTTCCAAGGAACATCCAGGCCAAGTTTCATCAATTTCCACCTAATAGTTTCAGAGATGATGTTTGAAGAAATGTGTGGACTGAGGGACGGATGCCGGATGGTGAGTGATCACAATAGCTCACCTTGATCAGTGCTAAAAGGGGAAATTTTGCAAATATATAAACCCGAGTTATGGAACTTGCCATGTGGGGTCACACTATGATGCCAAAGACGTACTGGTACTGATGATAAACCCGAACTGATGATAAAGTCGACCACCTTGGAAATATTCAATTGCAATCGGTTATTTATAAAATTGAACACACAATCAAATAGTTTCCACTTACAACACCAACTGGTGTAAACAAAAACAAAATTGGTAAATATTCTATATAAATAAATGACTTATATTTATTTGTATAAAAAATATTTATCCAAAATTACTGGGGAAAAGGGTGTTTTTTTTTGTGCATGCTCACTGCCGAAACATGAAGGCCTGACATTGGGTCACTTTTCATTACTTGATCAGGAATGACTGTTGCAGCTTTTTGAGAAAGTTTCAATATAATAATACAAAGAAAATTTTGTAAATGACAAAGTGGTCGAATTTATCATCAGTCAACGTTCATACAGTCCCCATTTCACATACCCCTTTCAGGGCCTCACTTCTTGTGAGTTTGCTTACTAAATATAAATTTGAATTGTGTAAAGTTTTCAGCAAATGTTAAGCTTTATTTTGATACCGACCATTGATTACAATTTGCAATAATAAAAAAATTACAGGTAAAAAACCTCATTTTCTGTTCGGGTTTATCATCAGTACCAGTATGGAGAATCTGAAAACATTTGGTCATGTAATTCCTGAGAAACATGCTTACATGCAATCTAGACAAAATTTCTATGTTAAAAAGGACATAAGTTTTTACTTTTGTGATGTAAGTAGCGGTGAAAGGATGATAACAACAGCTCTACTATTTGAAACATTTGATACAGTCCATCTTAAAAACTAACTTACCGGAGTATCATCTAGAAAAACCAGTATAATGTTGTTAACCATATCCTGTAAAACAAAAAGAAATGTACCGGTACTCAATATTACTATCAAATTTACAAGTATATCATTATCCTTTGCAATAGACAAATTTTGTGCATTCTATGGAATTCAATCTAAATGAATATATAAAATTAAAGCCGACTTTCCATTAATCTTACGATAAAAATTCAAAATTGATAACCTTGTGTCCTCTTATAAATACTTTCAACTAAAAGCACACATTTTTACGTCTGAAAAATTGAATTGTTTCACAGTACAGTGGAGCCCCTCTAAACTGAACTGCATCAATGCATGATGAATTTATGTCAAATAAAACAAGAGCACCGCCTTGCGGGTGCTGACGCTCATCTGATTTTTTTTGTATAATAGAAATATTGTCCTACCCATGATTTTCTAAGTCTAAAAAGGGCCATCATTCTTGCAAAAAGCAGGACAGAGTTATTTTTCTTGATGTACAGTGTCCACTTATGTTGGTGAAAAACTGTTGCAAGTTTTAAAGCAATAGCTTTGATAGTTTATGAGAAAAGTTGACTTAAACATAATATTCAACCAAGAAAATGATTTTTCTAAGTCCAAAAGGGGCAATAATTATTGCAAAAAGCAGGATGGAGTTATGTTGCTTGCTTTACAGGGTCAGCTTATGATGGTGAACAACAGTTGCAAGTTTTAAAGCAATAGCTTTGATGGTTTAAGAGAAAAAGTTGACCTAAACATAAAACTTAACCAAGAAATCTGATATTTTCTAAGTCCAAAAGGGGCCATCATTCTTGCAAAAAGCAGGATAGAGTTATGTTTCTTGCTGTACAGGGTTCACTTATGATGGTGAAAAACTGTTGCAAGTTTTAAAGCAATAGCTTTGATAGTTTAGGATAAAAGTTGACCTAAACATAAAATTTAACCAAGAAAACTGATTTTCTAAGTCCAAAAGGGGCAATAATTCTTGCAAAAAGCAAGATGGAGTTATGTTTCTTGATGTACAGGGTCTGCTTATGATGGTGAACAAGTATTCCAAGTTTCAAAGCAATAGCTTTGATAGTTTAGGAGAAAAGTTGACCTAAACATAAAACTTAACCAAGAAATCTGATATTTTCTAAGTACAAAAGGGGCCATAAATCTTGCAAAATGCAAGATGGAGTTATGTTTCTTGCTATACAGGGTCAGCTTATGATGGTGAACAAGTATTCCAAGTTTCAAAGCAATAGCTTTGATAGTTTAGGAGAAAAGCTGACCTAAACATAAAACTTAACCAAGCAACGCCGACGCAGACGCCGACGCCGACGCCGACAACCGCTCAAGTGATGACAATAACTCATCATTTTTTTTCAAAAAATCAGATGAGCTAAAAAGAGCATCCATCTAATGCTAGTTCAGTACTTAATGTCCTTAACATGGAATGGCTTGCTAGTCATTGTGTAAACTTTGTGGAATGGAAGTAACAGTTGAAAAATCCGAAGAAGAAAACTAAACTAGAAAATGCTTTTGTAAAAAAGCGCATGTCTCCCCCAATGCAAAGTCCTATAGGCACGAAGTCAATAGGGGTCCGGAGCGAAAGTCAAAGAGACACTGATGGTTGGCTGCAATAGGGATCATCTACTTGGCATGTCCAGTCATCCTGCTAAATTTCAACACTAGTGGCCTAGTGGTTCTCAAGTCACTGTTCAGGCTCCTGTGACCTTGACCTTTGATCAAGTGACCACAAAATAAATAGGGGTCATCTACTCTGCATGTCCAATCCTCCTATTAAGTTTCAACATTGTAGGTCAAGTGGTTCTCAAGTTATTTCCAAAAAATGATTTTACATGAACAGGCCACTGTGACCTTGACCTTTATTAGACTGACTCCAAAATCAATAGGGGTCATCTACTCTGCATGTTCAATCATCCTATGAAGTTTCAACATTCTGGGTCAAGTGGTTCTCAAGTTATTGATCGGAACTGGTTATCAATGTTCAGGCCCCTGTGACCTTGACCTTTAACTGAGTGACCCCAAAAACAATAAGGGTCATTTACTCTGCATGAACAATCATCTTATGAAGTTTCAACATTCTGGGTCGAGAGGTTCTCAAGTTATTGATTGGAAATGGTTTTCCATGTTCAGGTCCCTGTGGCCTTGACCTTTAACAGAGTGACCCTAAAATCGTTGGGGTTCATCTACTCTGCATGACCAATAATCCTACGAAGTTTCATCATTCTGGGTCAAGTAGTTCTCAAGTTACTGACCGGAAATGATTTTCAATGTTCGGGCCCCTGTGACCTTGACCTTTCACAGAGTGACCCCAAAATCGTTAGGGGTCATCTACTCTTTATGATCAATCATCCTATTAAGTCTCAACATTCTGGGTCAAGTGGTTCTCAAGTTACTGACCGGAAATGGTTTTCAATGTTCAGGCCCCTGTGACCTTGACCTTTAATGGAGTGACCCCAAAATCGATAGGGGTCATCTACTTTGCATGTACAATCATCCTATGAAGTTTCAACATTCTGGGTCAAGTGGTTCTCTAGTTATTGATCAGAAATGGTTTTCAATGTTCAGGCCCCTGTGACCTTGACCTTTGACGGAGTGACCCAAAAAACAATAGGGGTCGTCTACTCTTTATGACCAATCATCCTATGAAGTTTCAACATTCTGGGTCAGGTGGTTCTCTAGTTATTGATTGAAAATGGTTTTCAATGTTCAGGCCCCTGTGACCTTGACCTTTGACGGAGTGACCCCAAAATCAATAGGGGTCATCTACTCTTCATGGCCAATCATCCTATGAAGTTTCAACATTCTGGGTCAAGTGGTTCTCTAGTTATTGATCGGAAATGGTTTTCAATGTTCAGGCCCCTGTGACCGTGACCTTTGATGGAGTGACCCCAAAAACAATAGGGGTCGTCTACTCCAGCAGCCCCACAACCCTATGAAGTTTGAAGGTTCTAGGTCAAATGGTTCTCCAGTTATTGCTCGGAAATGAAGTGTGACGTACGTACGGACGGATGGACGGACGGACAGACGGACGGATGGACAGGGCAAAAACAATATGTCTCCTGGGGGAGACATAATTAAGATGCCCTGCCACTTCTTATTGTCCATAACCAGTTATGTTTTGAGTGTATTTGTGACAGGAAGGCAGGTCCTAAACCCTATCAACATTCAGAGGCAGAAAGTTGATTACTGTGAACAATGGCATCACTTTATTTCCTGTCCGAGGGAATACAGCGATACTGGAAGTCTTACAGATTCACCATTTGTAGCAATATAAAACTGCTTAACATTCAAGACTGTTTTAAATTTTGGAATTCTCTGTTATAAAGCAAAATTTACCAAAAAGTTTAGAACTCTTGTGTATTTCATTCAATCTACAGTAACAGTATATCTGATGAAGCATTTAAGTCTCTACAGTATGTATGAAATATCTGTTCAAAATGGTTGGTGAGACAAATGTCTATTTGTTGCTTATACACATGTTTACACTTACATACCGGATTAGCGACAGCATCCATAGCTGGCATGATAACAGAGGCTGCTAGTATCTCTCGTAGTAATGCACATGTTGCCCTAAAATGTAATGTAAACAACAGTTATTTACTTGTTTTGACAGCTGACATACACAAAATACACACAAATCCGAAGAATATAGAACTTATACTTTGAAACTATGTATTTCTAAGACTGTACTGTGCATACGCAACATTTCCAGAGACAAAATCTCAACAAATGACAGCAATAAGGTACAAATTGTAGATGAAGAGAATTTTATAACAACGGCAATAAATTATAACAAAACATACTTAGACTGTAAAGCCTGAGGTCTCAAAACGTAGGGAAACATTTGCTCCACTAATCTACGAATATACTCCTGCTCTGCCTTACGACTCTGCATCGCATAATGTAGATTTGGACCCAGGAATTGCAGAGTGGCTTCTTGCAAGTCAACATTATCTCCAGCTGTGATCAACAGGAACAGGGAAGATAAGTAACATCACATGATAGTTTTGATGACTTCTTGTAAAATCTTCAGTTAGATGAAATAAATTAAACAACACATTCTACATTCTAACTGGACTGCATAATCATACACATTTATTAAAATTTAATGACGACATAATTTATGCATTTACATCAGCATATATGTTGGTTCTTCTCATTCCAGGAAGGATTGGTGATTGTTGGCTTAAGACTCTGTTATATATGTGTTAGTTACCATAACAAGGCTCCATGTAGTATATTAAATATGTACAGCAATACTTTGTTCTACAAGTTTGAACAGTTGTACATGACATTACCTGTAGCTCTTGCCTGCATATAGGCATGTAGATGTTGAAGTCCTGCCTTTATAAGTCTCTCAGTTATCATTTTAGGTACATTGACCTACATATGGAAATACATATACATTACAACAGAATATACATCAACCTACAGATGGGACTACATGTATATTACAATAGAAATGAACATGATTCTGTAAATAGTACACACATATTACAGTAGAAATGTATCTACAGAACCGCTTCAATATCACAATACTAACACCTATATTTACATCCAAATCTTTATCATGTTTTATGTAAATTAGGTAGATCATTACCAAGCTTTTCAATGATTTGGCCTAGTGACATTGTTTTTGACCTCAGATACCCCACTTTATAACTTGACATAGATTTCATACAAACAAACACTCTTTGAACCTGACTTAGACTTCAAAGAGACATATATCCTGACAGAGTTTTATGAAGATCCAGTAGTTATTGTGGCATCTAGGGTGTGAACAATGTTTCCCTACATTTTGACCTACTGACCTACTTCAAGACCTCCAGTGACCAAGTTTTGAACTTGACCTAGATTTTATAGAGACAAACATTCTAACAAAGATTTGTGATGAACAAGTGGCATCTGGAGTATTAACAAGCCGTAAACTGAGTATACATAAATCTTGAAACATGTATTCCAAAACAACTCTCCCACAGTCAAAAATGTATTTCTTTCTACTCATTTTAAATAAAGTTTCTGACATTTTCATTTTCAAGTGGTGTTTTTTACACGAGAGTAATGAGTGTATAAAGGACATCACAGGCTGTTAACACACCTTATTATATATGATACAGATCTATATGATGATTAATGAAAACAATGACTGACAAAACTGATATATATGCAATATTCATTTAATTCAGCTTTTTACAAGTTTTAAGCTAGAACAGAGTCAACCCATATGTGTCTCCTGTTCTCACTGTAGAGTCCTATGGGTTATGTTGGTGCCCTCACACATACTGAGTTGGGCACTACTCAATCCCTCAGGATTCTGCAGACAAAAAACATCCCTACATGCAGGATTCATGTATAACTATTAGCCCGTTGGCTGTGACATAAATTAATCACTTACTTTTTTAGCTCTCCTCAATAATACTGAGAACAGAAATCGGATAGATGTTCTCAATTCATCCACAAACTCTTCATCTGTACTTACATCCCTACAATTAACAAATTCAAGAGTTTTGAACAATATCTTCATACCTATAGTCAGGTAAAACGATGATGGAAAAACAGTGTTATCTAAGCCGACTATTTTGGAATGAACAAAAACATCTTTTTTGAATCATATTACAGACCTTTTTATAACTGGTAACAGGGCTGTAGTAATGCTAATGCTAATGGTAATGCATTATTGTTTTCAAATAATGCCAAGTAATGATTAATGCCACAATTCTAGCATTGAAAATAATGCTAATTTAATGCCAAAGTAAGTAATGCTAATGCTAATGCTTAGCATTACTTAGGCATTATTTTTTGTATCACTGGAAAAAAAATAATACACATGTATGCTGTTAATTATACAGGTTATAGCAGTTTTTAATAGATTTTTGTTTGATTTTAATAAACTGTCTGATGATATAATTGCCTTTTGTTCAATGTACACCTGAAAGATTTTGAAAAATATATTTAAAACCTTGGACAACTCCAAGGTGCATATTTATAATAGCCATAGAAGTGTGACATAATTAGATTTGTCACCCAAAATATCAAACAGAATCTATTATCTTTTGATACCTTTTTATCAATTAACACTATGCCACTGATAGTGATGTTTAAGACCTTAAGGCAGCTAGCTTTTACATGTCATGTTAAATTAGGCTGTTAGGGAGCCATTAAACAGGTACTTGACTTTCTCTAACAATTTAAATGCTCATGCATGCTGTACTTCCATCATTAGGTATTTTTATTTTTTTTTATAATTTTTTTTATAAAGTAATGGTAAAAGAAAAAAATCAGATATAATACAAGGAAGTCATACACGTATTTAACTATTCATGTAGACGACCTAGACCTAGGTAAACTAAAATGATTTAATGAAAAACAGTGTATGTGATAATAACATGCAATGATTCTCAAAAAGTAATGGTAATGCTAATGCTAATGCACCCTATGTAATTCTAATTTAATGCATTATTTTGATAAAAATGAGTAATGCTAATGCTAATTTAATGCCATCTTTTTCCAAGTAATGCTAATTTAATGCATTACTATTGCAAGTAATTATTAACAACCCTGACTGGTAATATTCTATATTTCTTATAATATTGGAAATATGTAGATGCTGACCAGGAGGTGAGTTTGTTTAAACAGATGAAAAGAACTTTAAATGAAAACAAGAAGCTGTGTTCAATAAATGCTTGATGCCCCCAGTGGTATCCTTGTCGACAGATTTTGCACCTAAGTCCAAAACGAGGTCAACGTCAAGATCAAACTGAGGTCAGGTGATGTTTGAAGATGAGGAATGGTCACAGTTTACATCTGTATTAGTATCAATTCATTTTTGTAAGGGGTATAGATGCTAGATGAAACGGTCCCATTTGGTTAACCAAGAGATGGCCCATATAAAGCAACCTAAGTCCAAAATGAGGTCAAGGTCAAACTGAGGTCAGGTGATGTATGAAGATGAGGAATGGTCACAGGTTACATCTGCATAAGTATCAAGTCATTCTAGTAAGTGGTACTGATGCTAGATGAAACGGTCCCATTTGGATAACCTTGTGCGGACGGACGAACAGACAGACGGACAGGACAATCACTATATGTCTCCCGCATCAGTAGATGCTGGTGGCATAAAAATCTTTAAAAAAAACTTTGAAGTACTTACTTATACCAAGTATAGACAAATTCATTCAAGACAATGTTTAGGAACTGAAAAGGAATAAAGCATACTTTCAGTAACTTCATGTGCTGAGGTGTTAACAGAAAATTCTTATGCCAGTTAAAAACAAACGCAAATACTTTATGACATTCAACAAGTCAGTTTTAATAAGAGTAATCTAAAAAGTGAAGGAAGTTGCAGAACCACTCTTTGGCTATAGGAGTAACCACAGTAACTTACTTCTTCCTCTGTTTCATACCTTCCTATTTAACAATAATTTTGCCAAGCCAAGCATTAATACCTAGGTAGCCTAAAATGACTTTTAATAACTTTAATGCCATTTCAACTTATATAAAACACTTGTCAGTTGTGTATCCAAAATGTTTGTCCAAAAATAGAAAGCCAAAACTAATTACTATGTTCCCTACCTCTTCAAAGGCAACATCCACTGACTGTCTTATCTCCAGACTGGTCCATGGTTGAAATGCTAGTATGTTTAATTCTGGTCTGAAAAACAAAGTTCTAGTACATCTATGTTTAATTCTAGTCTGAAGTATGAAACAGGTTGAAATGTCAAAATGTTTAAATCTAGTCTAAAACATAGAGCACATTCTTATGGTCGCTTATGCATAGCTTGCATGTTTAAAGCCAATTTCTGACATCTGCCTAAGGAAGTCTACTCTTTGGCTCAGTGGTTAGAGCAATGGACTAGCACCCTAGTCACCAAGTTCGAATCCAGCCACAGGCAGTTGGGATTTTTTGTCATAAAATGCTATCCTCTTTGATTTGTTAAGAGCTAAAGTCGTAAGAATATTAAAATGCTAGAATGTTTAATTCTGATCTAAAATATTAAGTGGGTTGAAATGCCAGAATGTTTAATTCTGATCTAAAATATTAATTGGGTTGAAATGCCAGAATGTTTAATTCTGATCTAAAATATTAAGAGGGTTGAAATGCCTGAATGTCTAATTCTGGTCTAAAATGAAGATTAATAGAATAATAACAGAAAAGAAGGTAGTTTGTACAGATATGATCTTGCTTCAGAGTATTATAATAACTGAACTTTTCTGATACTTCCTAAATGGTTTTGCCTCAAGAATCAAGTAAAAGTTTTCAAATTTAAGATAATGTAAAGAAAAGTTATTCACCCAGTTCTATTTATTGTGTAAAAACAAAAGAATCAGTCACACAAACAGAAACTGATGCAAAAATAGGAAGAATTAGACAAAAATCACATACTTTAGTGTTTAACTTCTGGTTGAATAACATGTGTGTGTTCAAAAAGTGTGGAAACCAAAATAATTGATGTAATGTTGCATTCTTAAGATGACAAAGACCTCTGAAAGTTTCAAACAACAATATCATCAACTAATGGTTGCTGTAGGAACAGCAAGCCCACTTACCACAGTAATCATCTGGTAAAATGTATGTTTCGAGGTATGTAAGTAATAGTAGCCAATCAAGCTTAGCATTGTGAGCTCTGGCATGTTCAGTGATAAGGTCAATAGAATAAGATTTTAGTGATATTGAATTGGAAGCAACAGTTCAACGTATACAGTTTCACTGAAGGAAAGACATTTGCATTGTACACAATTTTCTATACCTATGTCTGGGACATTTTCTCTGTCCGCACACTGTACATACTGTCTTCATTAAAGTGAACTCATCATCAACTTCTTCTCCATGCTGAAAATCATAGACATGTAAACTATATACTTTCACAAAGCCTACTGATTAAATCTCAAATTGTTGAGCAAAACCTGTACTTTTTAGATAAGATTTGAACCTCTGCCTTTATAATCTATGCATGACTTCATTTAAAACTAAACTTCTGCCTGTTGTAACTAGAATTTTAATGAGTACCACTGATTGCAACTATTGAACAGACCATGCAGCATAGTTTGTAACTATGGATACTAGTACCTGCAGTTCAATGAAGCATAGAAAGACAAAGAGGCACCAGTAAATATTATCTTTTTCTTTTTGGTACTTTATGGTTCTTTCTTCTTTTTTAGTTAAATTTGGTTTAAATTTACGCACAAAGTTTTCATGAGTTAGCGCGGGCTATAGTTCATTCGAGGTTTACTACACAAAGCGATAACACGCAGGTTCGCCAAATCCTAGCATAGTATTTGCAGAAATATGAGGAGATGGTCTTAATGTCATTTATAATTCTGTAAAAATCATATTTAACTGAAATATTTCTGTAAGAAATTCATCGATTTATAATTGGATGACAGTTCAAGGACATTACCCAGTTTTTTCATATTGTTTTTGTTCTGTTTGGCACATTTAATTTATCTTTTAGAAACACTGATGTTAGTAAATACTCGGAAAGCAGGGGGTGGAGAGAGCCTTTTCGCTGGTCAGAGCCTCGGATTCTCCCTACCTCCCCCCTCATATATAAAAATATAATAAAAATTAAAAAAGAGTTAGGGTTGGGGCAGCTGGCTCGCAGCATACGATTAACCTGTCTTTCTGGGTAGTTTTTAGATGAAATTAAAAACAAAATGCGTAAAGATTAAGATAATGTGACAAGTATTTGTCGTATTACATATGAACTGTCCATTCTGTATTCTGCCTTATTGCATATGTTCATAAATAGTCCGGTATATGTTATGTTTCCTTTGGCATATTGACTGCTTAAGTACATGCATATTTAGAAACAATTAAGGTATTTCTGACTACTAGTACATATATTTTGAAGGCATTCCATTGTTGTATTGTGTTATTGTGCTATTGATTTATTATATGAACAGTAGCAAACCACCATCTTTTAAACCTATTTTGTGTTAAGTTGTTTGTTTGGTATTAGTTATATAGTAAAGGAAAGAAATAATTTATTTTCGGACGAACGAAGTGAGGGAGAAAATAAATATCCTTGGATTTGATTGGATTTCTTGCTGTCTGTCTCACCTAAATGTGCAACATCATCTGGTCAAAATGGAACTGCTCACCAGAGAGAAAATTTTTTTATACATACTTTTCTGTGTCTCCTCAGATTGAACAATGGCAACAAACTTGGAAGCAGAAAGTCTCGGCTGAAAGAGAAAGCAGGTTCCTAATTGGAAAATCTAATGTTTTCTATACTTCAACAACCTGTATAAAAGTCACCATACTTTGAACTGTCCTTTGATGTTTGTCTATGAAGTTAAAGCTTTACAATATAGATATGTTTATTGTTCGTCAAGCATAGTCAAGCAACAATGTATTTAATCAGAACCCATCATGATTTTCTATTACATTTTAAATAGGTCCCAAGACATTAATTTCGGCAGCATATTAATTCCTATAATAATTTTAAAATAAAAAAGATATTTCCAAGTAAAAGCCATGTAAGTTTTACCTTAGAAAACAGTATGAGACACTAACTCCCAGCACAAAGGACCACAGCAACAAGGTTACAAGTATAAACCTGCAAATTTTGGAGAAAAAAAAACACTTTAGAATACAAAATCATATTCACATATGTAACACAACCCAAAACAAATTTATCTATAATATGACACTGACTGTATAGACCGCTCTCACAAAATGACTGACCCCTAGAATTGGTGGATTTGTGAAGATTCCACTTCTATTCCACTTCTTTTCGTTGAGTCTATACTAAGCTCATTTTGCTTGAAATAGCCAGTTTGGAGCCCTGATAGACTGATGGTTATAAATCAGATGTATCAGCATTATCTTTATCTTTTATAGATGACTCCATTCATCAGGTGCCTAGACGTGTTAACTTTCTGTGCCTTTTTATCTGGTAGTCATAGTGCAGAAACAAAATATATTTCAATTAATAAAAACATAAATATCTATATTTTATAGTCAGTTGTAAAAGCTAACATCAAAGGGGTCCGGCACATGAGTGGATTAACTTTAATGACTTATTTTTGAGTCCTAGAGCCATAATTATGAAAAAATTTCATACTAATATAACTACTCCCTAGACTAGAATTTTTTCATAATTATGGCTCTAGGACTCAAAAATAAGTCATTAAAGTTAATCCACTCATGTGCCGGACCCCTTTGGTTGTATGACTGACGAATTTTAAATAAGTACGAAAGATACATTTAATTTGTTAGTTTTTGCAAGATAATTTTGTAATTCCTCAGTTTTCATAAAAGATTTTAACGATGGATCCGAAAACAAAAACACATCGACCTCAATTTGTATCCTGGACCTGGTTAATTTCTTTGAAATGTTCAGAAGCTGGAAGATATCACTTGCTACCATGGCTTCTTAAAAATCATTAGACAAGTGTTCAACTCGACCTTTTAGAACAGAAAAAAATCCGAATTTTCCTTTCCGAAAATAAATGAGTCCTGAAAAATTGGTAATTCTGACCAAAGAGCTATAAAAATAAAAATTACTTCTACAATAAACTAATGCACCTTCAAAACTTGTTATTATTCCTAATGAAATTATTTACAATATTTTATTTCTCTATGCACACTATGACAGCCAACTAAGAGAAATAAAAGTGGCTCAAAAATGGCTCTAAAGTGGCTCCAACTTTTTCAAATTGGCGAAAAGGTTGGCGACAAGTATGAAAAACCCAGAGGAGGCCCTGACTGATAACCCGAAAAAAGCACTTCCGACATTTATGTCCTTGTAATCTGATAGAATCTACCTTGTATGAGTTTGTTTTCATGCAGAATATGTTACAGGTTTTTTTTCCCTTCTATATAATGGCCACTACTCCTCAGAAAATTTCTTTTAAATCATGCAGTTTTCCCCCAAAATTGACTTTACATCAGGTTTTTTATTCCTCTTTGCCCAAATACCCAGCTATCCCTCCCCACTCAAATCACAGGCCTGGGCCCCTTCCCCTCCTGGTAAACCCCACCCCCCCTATGTTATGAACATTTTTTTTACACTTTTAACATATTCTGTTTTGATGAGAAGTTTAAATGTATACTAGACCCAAATTTACTTTTTGGAAATATCACTAATTAAAACATATAGTTGGTATAAATATACAAGAGGGTCATGATGACCCTGGATCGCTCAACTGAGTAATATGAGCTACATGTTTCAAAAGCCAAATTGATGCTAAAATATTAAGAAAGTAGGTCAGTAGGTCATATTTATGGTCACTGAAAGTCAGTTTTAAGATCGGTGTGCAAAACTGTACATGTTATCCAAATTTCAAGGCTGAATCTTAAAAAAACAAGAAAGTAAGTCAGTAGGTCAAGGTCATAGTTAGGTGACCCTTATCACTTGGGGTCATCAGGTAATTATAATTAAACAGTCTAGGAAATATCGGTATGATCTGATAATTTTTGAAGTATTTTTTCCTATACAACTCGTATAACAAGTGACCACCAGGGCGGGGCCTCTTTTCACCCCAGGGGCATAATTTGAACAATCTTGTTAGAAATCCACTAGGCAAAGCTACATACCAAATATTAAAGGCCTAGGCTTTGAACTTTCAGACAAGAAGATTTTAATTTTTTTTCCTATATAAGTCTATGTAAAACTTGGGACCCTCGGGGCAGGGCCTCTTTTAACCCCAGGGTTACAATTTTAACAATCTTGGTACAGGACCACAAGGCAATGCTACTTACCAAATATAAAAGGCCTAGGTCCTGTGGTTTCAGACAAGAAGATTTTTTAAGTTTTTTCCTATACAAATCTTTGCAAAACTTGGGGTTCTCAGGGTGGGGCCTCTTTTCACCCCAGGGACATAATTTGAATAATTTTCATAGAGGACCATTAGATGATGTCACATGCCAAATATCAAGGCCCTATGCCTTGCGGTTTTGGACAAGAAGATTTTTAAAGTTTTTCCTTTCAGTTGCCATGGCAACCAGAGTTCTGCATGGAATTAAATTCTTTGAACAATTTTAGAAGGGGACCACCCAAGTATCATTCCTGTGAAGTTTGGTGTAATTCTGCCCAGTGGTTTTCAAGGAGAAGATTTGTTAGAAATTGTTGACGGACGGACGACGGACATTGAGCGGTCAGGTGAGCTAAAAATTGATAAGATGTACTATGCATTAGGTTTAAAACAGGTACACTCAATATATGTATAGCTTAACACAGTATGTGCACTACCTCTAGAAAACGGTCATTCCTTTTTGACAAACAATTGTTACTGCCTGACATTTAGTTATGAATGTAACTCTACCTATGCAATTGTTTTAAATATTTAATAAAGTGAAAACATTTGCGTATGAAATAAATATCTAATGGTAAAATATTTTAATGAACAAGTATGCCCACGGGCAGAATGTTGAGCACGCCAGCTGTCTAAGTCACTTAGTGTGACCTTGACCTTAGACCTAGGGACCTGGTTCTTGCGCAGGACTCTCCGTCTCATAATGGTGAACATTCATGCCAAGTTACATCAAAATCCCACCATGCATTAAGACCTTTGGCCTCCGTGACCTTGACCTTTGAGATAGGAACATGGGGTTTGCGCAAGACACTCCTTCTCACTGAGGTAAACATTCATGCCAAATATAAACAAGATTGGTCCATGCATGTCAAAGTTATGGTCCAGACAAAATTGGACGGACGCACGCACGCACATACACCGACCTGCCAAAAGTGACGACTATATCAAGCTCACCGCAAGCGGGCTCGACAAAAATGGTCATTTGGATTTCTTTAACCTTTAGCCTGCTGACAGCAATAGATCTGCCTTTGAGACCAGTGCAGGCCAAGATCAGCTTGCATGCTTGTTTTGTTTCCATGGCAACAAAAAACAAAATGGGAGATTTATTAAATTTCTAGATAGTGTTAGATTTTGACCCTTGTTCGAGTCTCTACACCCCAGGTACCTACCTATACTATATATATATGAATATGTTCGTAGATGACTTGGCTTTACATTTAAGATATTTACAAGTCCATATGATTCCATCAGACTCAGAGCTCAGGACAGGTATCAGAAAATGATTTAACTTGTTATATGCGGTAGGGTGCTGGCCAAGACTTAGCTGACCCGACCCAGGGAGCCATGAGAATTGCTCCAATGGTGTCATTGGACTCAGTGAAGGTAGTGCTTGGGTTTCAGGAGCGTCTTGACTGCTCTGACAAGTTCATATTTTGAGAATATTACCGGAATTTGACCTATGACCTTGACCCCTAGCCGACCGGGTTCGAACCTGACATGGCCTCTTTTCTCTAGGTACTGACTTGTCCTTTGCAACAAGGTATCATTTATTAAAATCTGACATCAGGTTACGAAGATATGGCTTCTCAGACAAGGACCACCCCTCTATTTAATATATGAAGAAGTATGCATATTTTCACGAAAACTGATACATTTTGAGACAGTCCTCCGACGAAACAAGCGGCCGTAAAATTATACAAGTTACATATCCGTTTAGACAATGTTTGAATTTAATATATAAAAGTTTGTACATTAAAATATCTGGTGTTTGGAACATTCTACAATTATTTGAATTTAATGAAAAACACGGACATTTTCCATACGGAAAAAAACGGAAATATTTTACCTTTTCACCGGTAGACATGCGACATGCGATGCGACATTATGAAAATGTCGCTTCGTATTGTCGAGTGTCACTTCGCGTGTCGTGTATCGTTTGGAATTGTCGCGCGTTGACCCTCACCCAAACCCGCAACACACGATACGACATTAGGAAAATGTCGCTTCGTGTTGTCGAGCATCGTTTGAGATTATCGCATGTCGTTTGATAATGTCGCCGTCGCGTTTTCAGGGTCGACACAAGACAACGCGAAGTGACATCGTGTCATTACAAAGTGACATAGCGACAATGCGATACGACGCTCGCATGGGTGAAAGTATGGAATATTGAAAATCCTGAAAAATTTGCTGGGGGCTTGGGGGCTGCTAGGGCCCCCGGTGGGTCCAGGGTAAAGCCCTGGTAGGGGGGCCAGGGGGGCAAAGCCCCCCAGAAGCTTCTGAGAATTAGTGATTTTGAACGCTTAGAACAGCCCTATTCTACCCTTATATGTGTGCCAAAAATTTACTTATTATATTGCACAAAATGCATGATTTTCAGTTAACAGTAACTTTTCTAAGTCAAGGACTTGTTTCAACAATATACCCTCAACATATTTTTGTAAGATTCAGACTGAAACTACCTGAAAATTCTAGCAACATTTTTGTTTTTGCATGCCACCATATTTTAATGTTTTGGCACAACATTCACAAAATGCAGACCCTGCAATATCCGGTTTTCGTAGCCAAAGACCCCATCGATCACCATCAGTGTCACATTCAGATAGCCAAGCCCATCTCCATTTGTTACCATGTTTGCTTTCTAAGTCCTAAGTATTGTACGCTGGCGGTAAAAACATTATTTTTCACGCACTAACCCGTGCAGCCCTAATTACGGCGTGTTAATCCCCGAAAGAAATCTTGATCTTCCTCCAGTTCCTCGTGGAAAGATTGATACTTTGGAGATAAAAAGCGTGCAAACCGTAGAAATCAAGACATGCGTGTGAAAGTCCGTACAAACTTTGACGCGGCAACTTTTAGGCGCACGTGAAAGTCATGAAAAACGTGAGTGAATAGTTATATAAACGGTCGTCTAAAATGATGTTTTAAAACAAACAGTTGAAGTAAATTTCGGTACGTAACGGGATCGAGTAATCATCACTGCAATATTTTTTTATAAAATTGACTTTTCCGTGGTTGACGCTTGTTTTATAATTGGAACTCTTTACAAGGTGTGTTTAATAAAATCCAGACATCACGAAAGTTGCCAAAAATGGCTATCTGATCTAGATTGCTTTGGATTCGAAAATCCCGAAAAATAATTATCAACCCACCCCTGTTCAAAGCGGAAAAAATAACAATTATCGGTAAATATTGTTGATAAAATAAGTACTGGCCTTGTTTTCGTCATCAGTTAAAACCCCCTTAAAGGGCTAAAAGAAGTGTGTCGGTATCATGGCATCTGAAGTGGAGATCAAAGTTGCCCGAGATTGTCATGGCATTACGTCATGTTTTCGCGCCATGTGACACATCACTGTCTGATCGTACCGCCTCGGTTCTTTAAAACAGTAAAAAAAGTATCTTCTTTAATATTTTTAAAAGCGAATGTGCAATATCCCGTATAAACTGACAGGTAAATGTGTCAAACGATAAGTGACCTATTTGCCCTAAAAAAATTTACATTATTGTTTGAGAAGAATATCTCACATAGTGTCGTGTCAAAAATACATCTACAAATATTCATTTACTTATCAAACTTATTTAAAACCACAGCGACATCATACTGCTTTATTTTAAAACCATATTTCTATTTACGTTCACGAGGTCACGTAACCTATTCTGCCGCATTACACAGAAATCTGTTTGCCAAAAATTGTTTTACTCATGTATTGAAATAGCTGCCGCTTTTTTTTTATTTAAGATTTTTTAATTCTGTTTTTTGTACTTTCTTGTCAAAAGTCTGAATTTTATGACCATAGAATGTAGTATTTATTTACTTTTAGAAATAAATAAATATTTAAGATCGCGCTGTTTGAAATTTTACAAATAAATGTATGAAAATTTGATCGTTTTTATAGACTTTTGCCTACATTTCTGTCGATATCTTATTAAAATCGTTATAGAATTCAAACTGTATTACTTCTCAAGCGGTGTTGAAAATTTGAAGCGATTATATTAAAAAATGAATGCACTACGCGCGTTTTTTGTGTACGTGTCGATAAACAAAAGTAACGGCGATCTAGCCTAAATTAGATATTATTATTACGATAGGTCGCACGTGTTCGTGGAATGGAAAATTACTGGTATGACGTTTTGATATCTTTACGATTCGCGGGTAAATTCCAGTCAATCCAGGTTATTTTTAGGGATGTAATTTCTGCATTTGGTAAAGTTACGAGGTAAAATCCACGCGTCCGATCGGATGAGCATACAGAGAGGTCCACTCGTCCCTATCCCGACTTTAACCCACCAATGCTCGTATAAGACATAACTCGCAATATACGAGGCGGCTACATGTGCATGCAAGAAATCGAGAAATGCATGCTGCAGACAAAAGTCCGTGCAAATTCTGACGCGCGGGAACTTTTCGGCGCATGTAAAATTTATGAAAAACGTAACAGTTGTTTTCATTGAAGTACAGCGCCTATGCGGGCCAATCAAAATTGTCGTTACATATTGACGATATGCGAGATGCGCTGCAAACGGCAAAAATGATAAACAGAGTCGATTGTGTTTGTCGCCGATCGACTGATATTTCAAACTTTGTTGATTGATGACACAATACCAACACCCCCCCCCCCCCCCCCCCCCCCCCGGATTTAGACGATTTGGAAAAACGATCCCGGCCGAGATGGAAAATCCGGAACTTCCGGAAAAAACTTTCACCCATGCGCTCGCCAAAGCGAAAGGACATCGCAATATATCATGCTTTTGAAAGGCGACATTTCAAAGTGGATACCGCGACATTGTCGAATGGGATTGTCGCAGTCATTTGCGATTGTTGGGTGTCACTTCGTAATGTTGCTATGTCACTTCGCGTTGTCGTGTGTCGGCCCCACAAACGCAACGGCGACATTATAAATGGCCCAAACAGGATTCCATACTCTGGGAATCAGATATTCTAGAGTTCAAAATAACACTTTAAATAAGCGGATATCTAAATAAGTGCCTGTAAAAGGACATGACGGAAGGATAGTTTTTGCAAATCACACAAATTTTCCTCGTTTTTATTAAAATATCTACAAAGAAGTTGAACTGTATTTTCTGTAGAAATTTGGCAATAACCTTACCTGTAAAATATTATTGTTGCCAGAAGTAGACATGCCAGGAATGACGCAAATTTGGAATGTTTGTGTAGATAATATTTGATAAGATACAACGGGACAGCCATGTTGCTCCTTGTAATATTTTTACTCCGTGATATGCACTAATTTAAGAGTGGGGCGAGGTATAAGACCTATACCCTCTATCGTTTATACTGGTGCAATTGTTCCATCATTAAAAATGAATAATGTATTTATTATACATGCTACACAAATTTAAATCTATGAAATAATGAACTCATATAGGCCTAACCTTAGAAGTAGGCCTAAATTAATTGCTATAGGCCTGGGGGCTCATATTTCACTACACATTTTTCATTTTGGACGAATTTAGGATGAAAACAATGGTTTTTATCTGTCTGGTCATATTTGTGGTCGCAGGTCCAATACTCGTGTCTGTGGGGTGATTTCTTATATGTATTCCTTCATGTTTTAAAAGGCTTCGACCTGTCAAAATCTGTTTTTCTTGTGTGTGCGTGTTTTTCTTGCCTAGATTTTCCTGTTGATTTTTGTCCAATGAGAGACAACCTGCTTTTCTTAGTGGCTTTCCGGGTTTCCATAAGCCACATTTTGCGAAATTTTAACTGCCATAAGATGGTAACACGTTCCAACAGACGGACGGTTTCAAGAGTCTCGTGGATCTATAGGGCCTATATAGTAAAAACAGGCTGAAGTTTAGAAGATTTCATGCCTTCTTTCGTGATGTCACAAAAAAATCTCTTTTTTATTATTAGTTTTTGACACTAAATATTCTTGTGAAATAAGGTGTTCTTTTCCTTTTCTTCGTTAGATTTTTTGTCAAGGATGCATGTCCCATTAATTTCACAAATTTTGTCATTTCATTCATTTTTTTTTCTCAAAAGTACTTAAAGCCTCATTAACGTTCTCGTTTTCTATAGCCTAATATTTCTTTCTTTCTATATAGAATCAAATTGTGAATTATATTTTTCAAAATGTCTGGTTAACATAAACCTATTCCACAGTTTCACCGGAAGTCCCAAAAGAGCTATTTAAATAAATTGTCTTTGGAATCTTTTCTGTTTTGTAACCATCGTTTAACGTATTGTCTTGAATGATATGTATACCAGCAATGCATCATTTTTGCAGGCGGAAACACTTTTTATAGTGTTAGTTACTGCAAGTGTTTGGGTGTTTTGAAGCCGTATATTTTGCTTGATGGTATTTCTGGTCACATTTATCTTGCAGAATAAAACCGAAAGGTGTTAATTATTAGTCACTGCTAATCTGAAAGAACAAATAGTTCCCTTAGTTTACACTTTGTGTTAATATAGCACTTCTAGACACATTTATTATACGTTCATTAATTCAAGGCTTATATTGTGTCGGGTTATTAAAGAAGGAAATATATCAGTTTATTCACATACGTTTCAAGATGATATGAAATTGCAACAAGTTGTAAGTAAGAAAGTAAATTGTTTAATTACGTGACTTGTGCATAGCAATATAAATTCTACATTGATTATATATTGTAAATATAATAGGCCTAGAAGTCACCCATGTTGATATAACAGGTCATTGTACGTAGATTTGAATTATAAAGTAAGATGTTCAGATGCAGCACATTATTGATCGTAATCAAATATAAACATTACTATATATGTAAATTAGTCATGAATTTGTATAAATAGTGTTTCTTTGTTTAACAAATGCATGTACTAATAAGCTTTGATAATGTGGCAGTTGAGTCCAGTAAGTCAAGGGGTGTTCAAGGATAATCCGTCACAGATCTATTGTTAAGCAATTATTGGATTTACCTGTATTGGAAAATAAACAGTGTCGATTGTATTGAGGTCAACTGCCACATTATCAAAGTTTATTAGTACTACGGTAGATATTCAAAATAAATAAAAGCTTCCCGGATTCTTCTCTGTTCATATACAGTGTCATTGGGCGCATGTTCAAATGCCCCTTTTCTTATATCTTCCGAGTGAGTGAGTGAGTGATGATGATGATATAGACTACAGGTTTTCATTTTCCACTGGTTGGGATTTGCACAGTGTACAAAGACTATTTTCCGTTTGTTAAACATACGTTGTAATGTCAACCTGCGTCAGCCATTTATCTCTTTGTGCCTTTAAAAGATGCGGTTCTGCTTGTTCCGCGGTTCTTGTATTTAGTCCCATAGCAAACCCACAAGTTGTTTTATTTCTTGATTCGCGTCCAATTATACTTACAGATTTTTGTATAGTTATCTACATTTTCTTTTTGTATTTTCATTATTTTACAATAAATGCACGAGTCTGCTGGGCCGCCAGGCCGCTAGATTCAGAGTAATTGTTTTATGTATTCCATTGAGCATAAATTAACCTAAATCATGACAGTTTCGTAACCGCTTTGTAGTAAGTCTACTCTAACAGGCTGCTGTGCATTTTTTTTTTCAGTATAAAGTAGCACTCTCTTTTTTCTCATTATTGGGTTTTAATGTTTGTATTCACAGTTTTCTATATATTTATTGTATATTCTGAATCATAATTTTACTAAATATAAATATACAAGTACCCAAAGCGTCCGCTCGTTCATGTCAGTTTAGAAAACTCCACGTGTACTGCAGTGAAAATCTTCAGATCGCCACAACCACATTCCACTGAATCATCACTAGCAGA
Source organism: Mercenaria mercenaria (assembly GCF_021730395.1). Classification (NCBI taxonomy): domain Eukaryota; kingdom Metazoa; phylum Mollusca; class Bivalvia; order Venerida; family Veneridae; genus Mercenaria; species Mercenaria mercenaria. The sequence goes on from NC_069377.1 coordinate 68,814,062, forward strand.
TGCTTTGATTTTCTTTAGATTTTACTTTATGGCTGTACTCCTTTTCAAAAACATAACTGAAATAATCGCACAGAACTTCACTGTGACATTGGTTCCAAATACCATTATTACAGAAGTTGAAAATTCAGCAGTATCTGACTGTAATTCAGATAGCCTGTCTGAATGTGATGAGATTGATTTCATGTATAATTATTCGCTGTCTGGAGTAACCAACAAAATAAGAAATTATCATAATCTCATACAGATTTTGTGACAAATTGATTATTATGTCACCTTTTTATTTCAGGTGTAAGTTGTTCTTTTCTGTAAGTCACACCAGCGTCATTTGTCAGTAACTTGTCCCTGACTGACTTTATTTCAGTTTCATTGTTCCTTGCAACTAACCTAGTTCATAGCACAGATATATACGATTTATACACCTGAACGTCGGATAAACAGCAGCAACACAAGACAGTGCTGTGTTTGCAACTACAGCAAGCCGATTTGTCTCTTTCAAATGAGTTCAGTGAAATTATAATTTATTTGCTATTCTTTATGTTTCGATATAACTTTTTCATCACATCTTTTTCTCTCACTTTTTAACAATAGAATATTCCTTTTACATTGTCTTAGAAACTAGAGCCGCGTCCGTGGTCTCAACATTTCGGCAAGTTGCCATAAGGGGTGCAGTTTCGAAAGACGAACGCGGAATTTCGTTGCAAGGAGAAAGCAGACGATATCGAATATACAGATATACAGGGCGAGACTTAAAACTTGGACTTCTGTTGTACTATTTGGGGAAACGGGCACTGAACTTCTTAACAACATATTATACAAATTTCAAAAACGACCAGGATGAAATTTACAGATAAGAGTCTAGTACAAAAAGGACATTTTAGTCTAAGAAACATCAGTTGCAATTTTAAAACCTAGACTTGAATTTTGATGAAAATACATGCCTCTTGATAACTTGTTTAAACTAACTACCTAAAATGGTGGTTCTCTGGTTAGCAACAAACTGCCAAAGTCCCAGGAGTATTTAGTAGTCATTATGTTATTGTTTATCATGTTGTGTCACGTCTTTGCAGTGTTGTTGTTTACTTATTTTTTCTGTATACATAATTTCATAATTGTTTTTTATTGTATAATTGTTCCTGAATATTTTCAATTTTGTAACTGTATATATGTAAATATCACAGGTACAACTGGGCATGCACAACTGTGTTGCCTCTTAAATAGTCATTATTACTGTTATTATTATAAACCTTTTCAGTTTGTAAGACAATTCAATGTTGTTCAGTCAGGCAGAGTAAAATGATATGCGGTACAGATGTATCATAAATACAAATTAACTTTTTTTATTATTATTATAAATGCATCGCATTTCGCCGCTGCAAAGTTTGCCACAGAATATGTAAATCTTGCACGTTGGGAACTGACAAAGATTTTTAGATACCAAAAATATTCTTTATAAGATAATTTTTCATGTTATTTTGAGGACCGAATAATGAACGTTACTGTTGTGGTTATGTAAGGTATATAGAGAAATATTTCTACAAAGTAAAACACAACCAATGATTGAAAACAGATTAAGTTCCAAAATTCATCCAGTTAACATATTTAGCTTTTGGACACTGAAATAAATCCAGTTCAGTGATGATTGTTAACACAATACCCCATATTCAGTTTTCAGATAAATCCTTGCACATTTATAATGTTATGACAGCATACTTGGTTATTTCATAGAGGATATTTCAGGAGTGTCATTTCATATTGAATTTATTAAACAAGTT